>NC_048224.1:20050865-20109616 GCF_002007445.2 Ailuropoda melanoleuca | reverse complement strand
GGACGGGGAGGGGAGGGAAGGGGAGGGAAGGGGGAATGGGGGGAAGGGGAAAAAAGAGAGTGGGGGAGGATCTCAGTCACAGAAAGATAACCCAACCAGCATCAGATATACTCTCTATAATATTAAATGCTAGAATGTAATGGATCAATGTTGAAAGAGTTTTTAACAGCATTTCTTTTAATGCAGGTTATTTCTACCAAAATGTAGTTTTTCCTTTTTATAGTCATTCTCATTGATTTTAATTCATGAGGCTGATCTTTTAATGAACTGGTGCTCATTAGTGGGGTCTTTCTCCAGACCTATATATACACTGACCACAGGAATATCAGAGGAACTTTTAACATAGACATCAAAGGAGAAGCAAGCCTCCAACAGTGTTTCCTTTTAAGGTGAGACCAGTTGGTAGTTAGGCAATTTGTAAATCTTGGTGATAAGATCAGGTTGATAGCAAATGGCCTTGAGCACTTGGCTAATGAGAACACATATAGTTAGGTGATCCTTGTCTCTGTCTAAATCAATGTATCTTACTTTTTCCATTAAGCTAGGTTGATTTTGAATACACAAACTACAGTAAAAGAGGGTGAAATTGATAGCAGGGACTCTGTCCTTTGATCAGACCAACAATGACTTCCGTGAACATCTACCAATTTTTTCATGTAAAATTTATGCTAAGGAATGACAATCACATTAATATCTCTCCCCCATATGTCCTATTTTCTTTCATTTCATACTACATTATCAACATGTGAGTATTTGCATAAATAATGTATGTTATAACTTATACCAGTATATATTGATAAAGACTTAAGGCTTACAGAGGATTTTCCTAACTTAACATTCACTTTGTTATTTGGTTAAATCTAACTCAACACATAACGAAAGCCTACAGGGTACTAAGCACCACAGTGTGGAATTCTAGGAAGACAGGATAACAGTGGAAGCATACATCTGTATTATTCCAAATCCCCATATAAAATGACAGAGCAACCAGATATCAAAAGCAAAAAATCTATGGCTAACTTTTACGGTGAAGTACAAGTAGGTGAGGAGAAAACACCAGTAGTCACCAGATGTGCATAGGATTAGCATCTGCACAGCAAGAAGTAGAGAAAAACAGTGGGAAGACTGGAGACCTGTAATAGAAGAACCTCCAGAGAGCAGGAGGTATTAACCTGGAAGGGACAGTGGACTGATTTGAGTATAGCTGCTCTTAAGAGATGGGGTTTTACCCACTCCTATCACCAGTGAGTGCAGGTGGCACACAGAAAGAAGGTCTGGAGGGACCAGAATGATCTCGACCTAGTGAACTCTCAAAATTGAGCAGCCAGAGCAGTCTTCTCCGATAGCGCCCCACATTGCAGAGAAATCACTGGGCGTGGGATCGATACAAACTTGACAGAAACAGTGAAGTCAAGGGAAAAAAAAGTTTAGGTAAAAGTTGGAGAGGAGAACAACTAAGAAATTTCAGAAAGCAAGCCATTGTAACACACAACAGAAGAGGGAGCTCTCTGAAGTTAGAAAAGCGATCTGATCTAAGTTCCCTCCTAGAAGTTTAAAGAAACTAACATAAAAATGAGCAACAGAAAAATAATGAGGTCACAGACTATACTAGTTATTATATTTTTAAAAAATAGAATAAGGAGCAGAAGAACATCATTTCAGAAAATGACAGCATGCCAGAAAGATTGAAGATAGGAAAAAAGATCTATTCTACAGATGATAGGAATGCCTGAAGAAATAAACCAAAGCAGAGGAATGGAAAAAATAATAATAAGTATAATTCAAAAAACTGTCCTGGAAAAAAAAAAGGCTCGAAAATACATATTTAAAGAACATACTGGATACCTGAGAATTATGATTCAGGATAGCCAAAATCTAATTTTTCTATTTGTCTTTTTTTTTTTTTTAAGATTTTATGTATTTATTTGAGACAGAGAACACAAGCAGGGGGAGAGGCAGAGGGAGAGGGAGAAGCAGACTCCCCACCAAGCAGGGAGCCCAAAGTGGGCTCTATCCCAGGACCCCAAGACCATGACCTGAGCCGAAGGCAGATGCCCAACTGACTGAGCCACCCAGGCAGCCCAAAATCAAATTTTTCTTATAAAATTATGGAGTTTAAAAATGAAAATTTCTTTGACCATTTAGGTAAAAAAGCACATGACTTAAAGGGAAAATTAAATTAGATTGTTATCAGACATTTTAACAGCAATGTCTTATGCCAGAAAAACAAATAGAATAACATTTAAAATACTCAAGGAAATAAAAATGTGAGCCAAAGATATTTCCAGTAAAACTTATGTTCAAGCATAAAAGTCATTCAAAATATTTATTGAAATGCAAGAGCTAAAGGAATATTTTCCTGTTCTGTTCTTCGTGAAGAATCTACTAGAGAAAAGCTTCGTATAAGCAAAATGCTCAGAGGATCATTGATATCAAGAAGTAGTGGTGAGCATTAAATATATGTATCTATAAAACTAAAATTACGTGAAGGCTAAAAGGAAGTGAATATATATTCATGGCATAATTTATGTATATTTTGACAATGTAGATACAGAACAATCATTAAGAAAATAAGAGGGAGAATGTGGATAACATATGCAAAAACAAAATTAAATCTATTTAGGATTATAATTGGTGATGATAGTATTGTTATACTACTGTTTATATCAAATGGAATAAAACAAATGAAAAACTGTAGAATACTCTAATTCTATCCCTGTGTCTTTGAAAGCGTTTTTTGAAAGATTTTATTTATTTATTTATTTATTTATTTATTTATTTATTTATCAGAGAAAAAGAGAGAGAGAGCACAAGCAGATGGAGAGGCAGGCGGGGGGGGAAGCAGGCTCCCCACTGAGCAAGGAGCCCAGTGCATAAATCAATCCCAGGACTCTGAGATCATGACCTGAGCCAAAGGCAGACAGTTTATTTTTTTTTATTTTCTTATTTTTTAATTTAATTTTTTATTATGTTATGTTAGTCACCATACAGTTCATCATTAGTTTTTGATGTAGTGTTCCATGATTCATTGTTTGTGTATAACACTCAGTGCTCCATGCAATATGTGCCCTCCTTAATACCCATCACCGGGCTAGCCCATCCCCCACCCACCTCCCCTCTAAAACCCTCAGTTTTGGGATTCTTTTTTTTTTTTTAAGGATTTTCGTTATATTTTATTTTTTCTAATATTTTTTTTATTATGTTAGTCACCATACAGTACATCCTTAGTTTGATGTAATGTTCCATGATTCATTACTTGCATATAACACCCAGTGCACCATGCAATATGTGCCCTCCTTAATACCCATCACCGGCCTATCCCAATCCCCCACTCCCCTCCCCTCTAAAGCCCTCAGTTTGTTTCCCAGAGTCCATAGTCTCTCATGGTTTACTCCCCCTTCTCTTTACCCCCCCTTCATTCTTCCCTTCCTTCTCCTACCGATCTTCCTATTTCTTATGTTCCATAAATGAATGAAATCATATGATAATTGTCTTTCTCTGCTTGACTTATTTCACTTAGCATTATCTCCTCCAGTCCCGACCATGTTGCTCAAAGGCAGACCCTTAACCGATGCACCACCAGCATCCCTGAAAGCATTCTTATTGTGAGAAAAAAAAATTAGTTATATGTGTACTGTTTCTCTGAGACTGTTACTTTATATATTATGTTTATAACATTGGATGAGGCAAATTAAAAATTATGGGATATTCCAGTTCTATCATATTATGAATTCATGGAAATCAAGATTCTCAGTGTAGAAAAAGATAACAGGTGTAATATAGAAAAAGTTCAGTGAAACCATGTAAGACTATATTTGAATTGGAAATACCAGAATAAACTCATGAGATGAGTTATTTTTAAAAATTAAACATGTGTGCATATGTATGTATACACGTATATGTAGTATGTGTGTGTGTATTTCTCAGTCCATCTACTGAACAGGTCTATAGATAATGATAACCCCTAGCCCTGAGCATCCTTAGTGCTCAGTTTTATAGTCTTGAAATGCCATTTTCCACTAAAAGAAACCGGTGCTTCTTGGGGAATAGTCAATCCTGGATCTGGGGAAGAACATGTACAAAGTAAGTCTGGAACATTAAGCCACATCAGATAGCAAAGAATATATCAACACCTCTAAAAATAATGTCAAAAGGACTCAGAGACTAACTTCAAGATGGAACTTGCTTCCACTGCTTAAAGATGGAACAACTTGAATTTTAAGATACCAATTTAAATGTATTGAAATCTATGAAATATGTTGAAATCGGTAAGTGCAGAATGATATTAAAAAGATAACCAATTGGTTACCCTCCCAGAATCACAAGGAAACAGTTCATTATCTTGTCAACTAACAAATAACCAGAAAACAACAAGCACTTATTTTCCCCTTCCAATATTCCTATGACTTTGGGTAGCTAAATAAAGGATAGTTTCTCTTATAAAGAAAATGTCTCTTTATGAAATTATTTCAGTTAATAAATGAAAACAGAATGATAGAATTCAAAATCACTATTTTGTACTTCCACTGAATAAATGGGTCTGCACTGAGCATCAAGGCCCATTAACATCAAGAGATGCTAACAGTCATGTAACAGGAGAGAAAATGAGGTATTAGATGCCTCCTGATAAAAGAACGTGACACCATCTACAGTCTTGTCAAAGATGTAATGTAAATTAAACCTGAGTCTGATCAAGCAGAAAATATAGTGGACATACGTGGATGTTACAGGGCTTATAATATTTTTAAAAAATCCAGGCTGTGAGAAAATCTGCAGCTTAAATGGCCTTTCATCTTCAACAGAAACTTGGAAGAAAAAGAAAGAGGTGAAAGGGGAAACTATAGATTAAAAGAAGCCTAAAAGGTATATACAATTTCTTTAATAAGGCAGGATAAAACTAAATGTCTAAGGATGCATACTTGGGTAATAAAAACCAGACAAGAATTCAAGGAAGTAATTACTATAAAAGTTAGCACAATTGTTATTTTTGAAAGAGAAGGCTGTGAGTGGGATGAGGTATCTGGAGGAGCTTTAGGAGAGACTGACCCGTGGTATTTACACGACAAAATAAACAGTAGATACTATTGTCTTCTCTTTAAAGACATTCACTGTGACTTAATTGGCAGTCACAAACCAGGTGAAATTTAGAATTAGACCTTAGCTCTTTGATTTCCAAAAACATTCCTTCCTTCCTTTATTTCTCCTACTCTGGTCCCCTCCCTTCCTCTCTCCTCCCCTCCCTTCCATCCCTTCCCTTCTCCTCTCCTCCCCATTTCCTCCCTGCTTCCCTCCCTCCCCCTTCTGCCCTCTCTCCCTCCCTCCTTCTTTCTTTCTTTCTTTTCTTTCTTTCTTTCTTTCTTTCTTTCTTTCTTTCTTTCTTTCTTTCTTTCTTTCCTTCTTTCCCCTTCTTTCTTCTTTTGTTTTTTGTAACTTAGCTTTCTTTACAAATGTATTCCCATGACACTGAAATCATAATTGCTCCCTGTAATAGGGTATAACTACAAACAAGACAATTAAAACAGAAATAAATATTAAAGGACATTAAAAATATTTATGTTTTGTCTACCCCAATTTAGGAAATCTAATTTTGTTTGGTTTTCTCGTTTCTCATGCTAGATTTTGGAAAGCAGGAATGCCATTCACTGGCAAGGTTGGGAAATAAAATAAAAAAAAAATACATTTTTCCAACTTAGAAATCCTCTCCACAAAGGTGGAGAGTAGAGAAAGAAAACAGTTTTATTATGGAATAAGCATTAAACCAAAATATGGTGTGCATCACAAGCCATAGGCTATGAGATTGCCAAGACAGAAAGAAAGCCCACCCTTCTATGTGGTCAAGAAAATTCAATTCATTCCATACATGTTTTCCAGTGAGTGGACTTGAGAGCATCATTTGCCACACGTAATTCATCCTAACTTTACCTGGCAATAGGGGTGATCATCTGTGTTAGCTAATTGAATTTATCCAGAGGGAGGAAAATTCATTTGTTTATGACAGGAAGTACTTTTATGTAGGGCACCAATCAAAGTCAGGCTCTCACCCTTCCACAGAAGCAGAGATAGGGGTGCCAGCTCCCTTGATGTTTACATTTCAAAAAGATAGCTCTCAGGTCTTTGAGAAAAATACTTTCTGGGTTGTAAAGCTGACAAAGGGCCTATCTAGTTTTCAAAACAATTTATACATAGCTCAAAGTACTTAGAAAATTTTCTAAAGTAAGTGCTCAAAGGAAAAGGGGAGAAGAGAAACTCTTCCCTTATTTTTCAATCGGAAGAATTAATCCTCTTAACTTTAATTTGTATTTGTCCTTACTCACATAAGAATATCACCATAAAAGAGTAAAAAGTTATTTTTCTTAAGGTTATCTCAGAAAGATGCCTTGTTTTTTGAACAGATTACGCTATAATAATATTATCTTCTTTGGACTATCAGAAGTGGAATTTATATAATTCTGAAAAAATGATTATTGTCTTTTTGTGTCTTTTATATGTCTGTATCTGGGTTATTATTATTTTTGTTCTGCTTTGTTTTCATGTGAGAGCCCTTTTTCCTGTTAAACTTGAAACTCGTCAAGGGCAGGGAACATGCTGTCTTTTTTTGTCTGTGTTTCCGCAGGGTGTCTAGTACAGTCCTTTCCTGCCCAGCGGGTGCTCCATAGCTGCTCTTCAGCCAATTCCTGAGATTGTTGTTACCAGTTTTGGGTGTTAGGTGCTGCTATAAATAGAGACACTTTTGCTTGAGAAATGTCTGGAACTTATTTCTCCTGTCATTTTTTTTTCCCCCTGTTAAAGTCAAATGTATCCCAGAACTCATTTATCTTCTTTTCTTTCTCCCCCAAGAATATTTCTGTGTTAAGTTTTGCTACATTAAATAGAAAATTTAATAAGCCTTTTAGGGGAGAGACAGGTCACCTACAGGTTTTTGAAGTTGAGTCTCTTAATTAAAAATCTGTGTCCCTTTCTTAGACTGAGGACAGATACCTGTGAATAACCACAGTGATGGTTAATATCTGGGATGGCTTAGTGAGACCAAATATTTTCAATAATTCGTTGAACAATCTGGTGGAAAGGAGTGCACAGGAGGTGTGTTACAGTGGTTACTCTTTAAGGTAATCATTTTACATTATTTATTGTTCAAATATTTGCTTTGCTTAAAAAAAAATTCTGTTTGACCTTACTTATGCCAAGTACCTGTATCATAAATTAGATTCTTTCTTCCAGAAACAACAATGTTTGTACTGGAATTTTATTACTGATCAATAACACTTACACCATTGTATTAGAACTATCTATATAGTAAGCTCCTTGACGTTACCTTACACTGTTTTATACACTTGTATAAACTAGCACAAGACAAACTCTAAATACATGTCTTGAATTTATCAGTGAAAGTGGTAGATAATGGTATTTATTAAACGTAATAGAATAACAGTTCTTTGAATAGAACCTGACTCTATGTTTTACCCCCTCCAGTTTTTCTCCTATGTCTTTAATAATTCTCATTAGAAAAGAAGCAGTGTTGGTTTCCACTGTGAGATCTAGGCAAGGCCACCAGAAAACAGCCAGGGCTCTTAACTCAGCGTCTCTTGAACCTCATGGCTCTGGGCAGTTTTCATCAGCTCCGTTTGCCTGGCTGTCCTATAAGCCACTGGATATTTTGTAAACAATATTCCCTTCAGTGATCTACACAGGGGCCCTGCTTGTCCTCCCCCTCTTCTATGAAGTTACGGAGGACAGCATTAGCTACAGTTTCCATCTTCCTTGATACAACATCCAAGGAGCAGCTGGGAGCAGAAAGATTCAAATAAGCAGTCAATCACAATAATACACAGAGAGTCTCTCCTCCAGTATTTGACATTTTGTTGACATGCTATCAGAGCACTTCACACTTGACTAGTAAGCCAGGAAAACAATTACTGGGTCACTAACAGGGACTGAAAAGGAAAAAAATAAAAAAAAATAAAAATAAATAAAAAAGAACCAAGCAAGTAAGAAGAAAAGAGTCCTTTTAAAAAAACACACTCAAAATGGCTAGAGCCCAGACATCCTGACATCCATGCAAGGTTGTTCCATGGTACTCATGGAAATTACACACAGAGACAAAGCTCTGTGAAGGAGGCAGATATGAGGGAAGAAAAAGAAAATCAAGGCAAACTTGATTTTGGGTTATCAGAAACATTCATAAATCATTTAAGAGTTCCTTAGAATATCACTATGTTAGCAGTTAGTGAATGGATCCAGTAAGGAAGCATTATTAAAGTCAATGATATCATCTATCCTTGGTGACCATATTTTCTGGGATAGCACACAAATACAGCATTAAATTACAGGAAAACAGAGGCTTAGGGGAAGGGGGTTGTCTGCCACTGTAAGATGTACTGTGATTTCCTGAAACCATTCAGACAGTGAGGACTTTGAAAAGCAGAGGAGAAATGCAGGGAGCCAGGGTATCAACAAGAGAATATGCATTGTGTAAAACTTTTCCCGCAATGTTGCTCAGGAGGTGGATGAAAATTGCAGACGAAGGTGAGTAAGGACAAATTCCACAATGCCACTTTGTATTGGTTAAGGAATGGTCTTTATGAGGGAAATTTGCAAACCAGGGTCAGTAAGAAGAGGTGCATGTACCCACATTCTCTCATCCTTTCATAAAGAACCCTTAGGACCTATGTGAAGTTGGTGGAGCTACAACTGGTTTACTCTCTGGAGGAAGCACCTCACCTTTTGTGGCCCTTCTGCCCTACAGGGCAAGCACAGGAGCATTGTTTTCTGGAGCCCAGGGCAAAAAGACAAGTTGGGCACCAGAAAGCTTGGGTTTAGATGACAGATTATATAGGAGTTGGTTGGCAAAGCCCATATACCTGGGAAGTTTGGAACTCTTAGGAGGTTGTAGCCTGTTAACACTTTGAGAAGGTTGCCACTGTTGTGTGCACAGCTGAGTTTAGTTGCAGCCCTCCCCACAGATGAGAAAACAAGTTTGAGGTCCTAGCTGGCTGACTGAGCTAGTTGTTGGAGCAAACTTGAATGTTACCAGAATTATCCATCTAGATAATAGTATCAAAATGGGCTAATTGGAGAGCAGCCTTATGGAGAACAGAGGCTTTCAATGAGTATACTGACAAATATTTAAAGAACTATGTATTTAGCTTTGTATTCCTTCATCTAGTTTTTATAACACTGCATTTTACAGATTGGGAAATAGATATTTTAGAGGGGTCAAGTTACCAAACCTGGTAAGTGGCAAATCACAATTTGTTTATAAAACTGATGTGCTCTACATTGTACAGTTGTGGCTCCAAAACCAGTAGGCTTTATGATACAGAAGTTTCCTTCCGTATCTGTAAAACTGTAGGAGCTCAAAGAGATGGGGCTCTGAGAAGAATCCAGGGGAAATTGTAAAAGTGGAATTCAAAGAAATGGAACTCTGAGAAGGATCAAGAGCATGCTATAAAAATGGATATCCAAGTCATAAGTGCTATGCTAGGTTTAATTTCAATTAGTCAAAAGATGGAACTATGATTTAAGTGTATATACCCGAATGGCTAGAGATTCCTAATACTTTCTCAGGAACATGGTTGGCATTTATAGGATTTATAGAGGTTTTATATAAACTGGTTAAAGCTAAAGTCACCTATAATCAATATCCCTATCATCAGTCTCATACCCTATAATAACCATTATTATAACTAGCTACAATTATTACTTTATGGTTTGTTTATACCTTAATTCATCTTTGGGATAGTTACACTTACCTCTTTTTTTTTTTTTTGGATAAGAAAACTGAAGTTCAGATCATTTAGGTAATTTCTCCAATATACCAAGAGCTAGAATTTGAACCAAGACTTTTAGAAGTCACGTGTCAGCTCATTTTCAGAAATCACAAATAACTTTACTAATGGTAGCTCGTACGTGCTAGGGCATGCCAGAAATGTTTTTGCAAAGTCATTTTTGATATTCCAGTTATACAGTGAGTGAAGTGATTTCAGGGTCACATCATAGCTCCAAATGAGTTACATCCTTGAAAAGTTATACTTATTATACACAATATTGTAATTTTTGCCATGATAGTTCTCACTCCCATTCTCATTAAGACTACATCAGAATTAAATTTGCCCTTTATGCTCCTGAGTATCAAGACATATGAAAGCCATTCTTAAAAGTACTGATTTAGGGGCGCCTGGGTGGCACAGCGGTTAAGCGTCTGCCTTCGGCTCAGGGCATGATCCCGGCGTTGTGGGATCGAGCCCCCACGTCAGGCTCTTCTGCTATGAGCCTGCTTCTTCCTCTCCCACTCCCCCTGCTTGTGTTCTCTCTCTCGCTGGCTGTCTGTCTCTGTCGAATAAATAAATAAAATCTAAAAAAAAAAAAAAAAANATAAAATCTAAAAATAAAAAAATAAAAAAATAAAAATAAAATAAAAATAAAAATTATTTGTCTATCTATCTATCTATCTATCTATCTATCTATCNCTCCACCAGTGTACATGATCAGAAATACCTGAGAGCAATAGCTCTTTATTGCAGGCATATAGGAGAGATATGTAGGAACATTATGATGATGTCCTTCTCCATTTTCCTCTATTGACAAGGATTTGTAGATCTTAAATGCTTTCTAAGTAGCTGGTTGTACAAAAGGAGAGATTTTAGTTTAGCATCACCCAGAGGCCATGGTAACATCTTCAGTAAAACTGCATCATTTTTGCTTCCCTTCCCTTTTCCCCTTTCTCAGGCTTGGCAGAGAACCAGAAAACATTCATGGATTTAGATTTGGCAAAGAAGGAGCAGCTAACTTCTACTGACATCATGATTATAAAAGCCAGTCATTCTTATAACTCTGTATAAGAGGTCATTTATAAACCATTTGTCATATTTTATTTCTTTTAATCCATATATTAAGTCTGCAAAGAAAATATTATTCCAAATATTATTTACATGGAGCCGCTAAGATCCAGAGAGGTTAAGTGATTTGCTCAAGGCAACAGAGCAAGTAAATGGAAAAGAATGGGTACAATTTTTGTCTTTTTTTTAAATTTTTTAAAAATTTATTCATTTGAGAGAGAGTGAGAGCACAAATTGGGGGTGGGGAGGTCGGAGGGAGAGTGAGAAGCAGAACCCCTGCTGAACTGGGAGCCTGCTGAAGGCAGACGCTTAACTAACTGAGCCGCCCAGGTGTCCCTAATTTGTGTCTTCTGATTCCATAGGCTTTTTTCTTTATTCTGTTCTATTGTGTTTCCTAATTAATAATTTTTTTACTTGTAGTTTGAAAAAAACTTTAACATATTTTTTCTTTAATAGATATAAGCCTATTCAGATTATCTATTTCTTCTTGCATGAGTTTAGACAATTTTATGCGCTAATCAGTGCTTAGCACAAGTGTAGTCACCAATTCACCAAACATTATTACAGTCGTGCTGACTCTATTCCCTATGCTGTATTTTACACCTCCATGTTGGTACCTTTTAATCCCCTTTCCCTGTTTTACCCATCCCCCTACCTACCTACCTCCCGTTTGTTCTCTGTATTTAAGAGTGTGGATTTTGTTTGTCTTTTTTTCTTTGTTCATTTGTTTTGTTTCTTAAATTCTATATGAGTGAAATCGTATATATTTTTCTTTGTCTGACATATCATTTGGGTCTATACCCTCTGGGCCCATCCATGTTGTTGCAGATGGCCAGATTTCATTCTTTTTTACAGCTAATAGTCCATATGTATATGATATATGTGAAATATATATGATACATATGTGATTTATATATCACATCTTTTTTCTCTCTTCATCTGTTTTTGGACATTGGTTGCTTCCATATCTTGGCTATTGTAAATAATGATTCAATAAACATAAGGGTACATATATCTTTTTGAATTAGAGGAGTTTTTGTATTCTTTGGGTAGATACCCAGTAGTGGAATTACTAGATCATAAGATATTTCTATTTTTAAATTTTTGAGAAACCTACATACTGTTTTTATTCTTTCAAACAATGCATGGGCATTTCTTTTTCTCTACATACTTGCCAACACTTGTTATTTCTTGTCTTTTTTATTCTAGCCACCCTGACTGGTGTGAGGTGATATCTTTTTGTGGCTTTGATTTGCATTTCCCTGATGATTAGTGATGTTGAACATCTTTTCATGTGTCTGTTGGCCATCTGGATGTCTTCTTTGAAGAAAGGTCTTTTCATGTCTTCTGCCCATTTTTAAATCAGATTATTTGGGGTTTTTTTGGTGTTGAATGGTATAAGTTCTTTATGTTTTTTTGGATATTAACTTATTATCAGATATATTATTTACAAATATCTTCCCCTTATTTGTTAGATTGCCTTTTCATTTTGTTAATGGTTTCCTTCACTATGCAAAAGCTTTTCCAGTTGTTTATTTTTGCTTTTGTTTCACTTGCCTAAGGAGACTTATCTAGAAAAATATTTCTGTAGCTAATGTTATAGAAATTACTGGCTATGTTTTCTTCGAGAAGTTTTTTGGTTTCAAGTGTCACATTTAGGTCTTTAATCCATTAAGTTTATCTTTCTGTAGGTAAGAAAGTGGTTCAACTTCATTTTTTTGCATGTAGCTGTTCAGTTTTCCCAAAACCATTTATTGAAAAGACTATCTTTTCCCCATTGTATGTTTTTTTCCTTCTGTGTCATAGAGTAATTGACCCTATAGGCATGGGTTTATTTCTGGGTGCTCTGTTCTGTTCTCTTGACGTTTGTGTCTCTTTTTGTGCCAGTACCGTACTGTTGTGAGTGCTTCAGCTTTGCAGTATATCTTACAATCCGAAAATGGGATATCTCCAGCTTTGTTCTTCTTTCTCAAGATTGCTTTGGCTATTAAGGGTTTGAGGTGATTTCATACAAATTTTAGTATTATTTTTTCTAGCGTTGTGAAAAAAGCTGTTGGTATTTTGTAGGAATTGCATTAAATCCGTAGGTTGCTTTGGGTCATGTGGCTATTTTAAAAATATTTGTTTTTCCATTCCATGAGCATGGAATATCTTTCCATTTGTTTATGTCACTTTCAACTTCTCTCATCAGTTTTTTATAGTTTTCAAAGGCAGGTCTTTCAGCTCTTTGGTTAAGTTTATTCCTAGGTATCTTATTAATTTTGGTGCAATTGTGAGATTGTTTTCTTAATTTCTCTTTCTGCTGCTTCATTATTAGTATATAGAAATACAATAGATTTCTGTATAATAATTCTGTATCCTGAGACTTTACTGAATTCATTTATCAGTTCTAATAATTTTAAGTTTAACATATTTAAAACATCTTAACATTCTGTGATTTATTCTATTGAAGAGTATGAAAGTCGATTTGACATGACTATATGATTTCCCTTAAATATTTTACAGTATTCATTTTGTTATTCAAATTTGGGGTTATTTCTAATGGCATATCTCCAATTTTCTTAAAAACTCAATTAATTTTTGTACTTTCCTAATATAGTGTTGCAGAATCTGTTCATATTGAAATAATTCTGTACTCAAACAATTGTATATTAAAAATAAACATATAGAGGTGCCTGGGGGGGCTCAGTCAATTAAGTGTCTGCCTTCAGCTCATATCATGAACCCGGAGTCCTGGGATTGAGTCCCGTATGGGACTCCCTGCTCAGCGGGGAGTCTGCTTCTCCCTCTGCCCTTCACCCTGCTTGTGCTCTCTCTGGCTCTCTCAACTAAATAAATACAATCTAAAAAAAAAATTATTAAAAAAATAAAAATAAACATATAAAAGGCTTAGAACACTAATCTCCATGTTCTTTAATGATGTTCTCAAACTTTGCAAATGATAGAAATCATTAAATGTGTAGCTTCCCTAGGGCCCTGTCACATAGATTTGGATTTGAATGAGGCTCCAGAATTTATATTTCTAACAAATACCTTCAGGGATTCTTCTCATCATGGAAGTTTGGGAAACACTGTGCTGTATCGACTTCGGAGTGATTTTTGTCCACACAAAAATTAGAATTTTAGCATCAGTCATATTTGTGTTCTAGCCTAAGCTCTAATACTTACAAAATAAGTGACTTGTGGCAAGATGTTTATCTAGATGAACAACAATTTCTTCATTTGTAAAATATGAACAATAATCTCCTGTTGGAAGAATGTGAAAATTAAATGAAAGAAGCATTTAGTATAATGTTCACTGAAGTGATACACAGTACATACTAAATATTTGTTCCCTTTCCTTCCTCATATGTATTAGAATAGTTGAGAAATACTCTGAAGAGAAATATAGATACCTAACTTTAATAGAGGGCATTTTATTAAAATATAAAGTGCGTGCGTCTGTGTGTATATGTCTGTGTGTTTGTATTTTGTATTTTCATTTAATACATTTAGAGTAGGAAAAATCAAAATTTGTGCAAAAAGTATTTGCATAAAGAAATTATTAGAATGCAACATTCTTTTTCTCTTCAATTTTACTTTCAAATATTACCAATTTCCCTTGTTCTAAGTATTTATTAAGTGCTGGATGCTTTACACACATTGTATTTTTTTAAAATTTTTTTTTTAATTTTATTTATTTATTTGACAGAGGTAGAGACAGCCAGCGAGAGAGGGGACACAAGCAGGGGGAGTGGGAGAGGAAGAAGCAGGCTCATAGAGGAGGAGCCTGATGTGGGGCTCGATCCCATAACACCAGGATCACGCCCTGAACCGAAGGCAGATGCTTAACCGCTGTACCACCCAGGCGCCCCTACACACATTGTATTTTTAACTCAGATGACACCCCCCACAAAGTGTTCTTTTCCTTACTTGCCTGTGTATATGCCAGGGCTCAGACAGGCTAAATTACTTGCCAAGTTTACCTACTAGTGATACAGCCAGGCTTTGGTCCTTGTTTTCTCTGATTCAAAAGCATGTCCTAACCTCTAAGTTATTCTCCTTCCAGTGTCCTTTAACCTCTTCCCATTCCTGACTGCAGATTCACTTTCCTATTTAGGGTTAATTGAATAAGAAGAACAATACAGAAATTGAAAGCTCCCCCCCATGGCCTCGCAGTACTCAGGTAAATGGCAGCATATTCTTGGAGTTGTAAGCAGCTCAGGCTTAATTGCCATGTGAGATATTAACCGCTCTGATTTAGGACATCATCTTCTTTGAGGACTGGCTCTGAAAAGAGTAGCTGATTTTCCTCCGTGATTATGCCTTCACATTTTGTAACCTTGTCATATCAATGTCCTTTTCTCAATAAGGAGGTAAGAGCTGAATGAATGGAATACCTTTCTCTGAAGATGAAAAAAAGGAGACTGTCCTATTTTAAGTCAAAGGAAGAATTTAGAGAAGCACTGAGGTGCTAAGCAATACTGCAGCTCCAGATCAAGCTCACCTTGTTCCCTGGAGTTATTTCTCCTGGGCTCGCTCTTAAGAGTGCAAGTTTAGACCTGCGAGGACTTCCCTAAAACCTTCCCAAATTGTTCACCTGGGGTTCTGTGTGAGTAATCTTCTTTTGAGCCATGGGACAAGAAAGCTTTCCAGCTGATTATACTGTGAAATATCAAGAGTCTCCAGATCACAGTCTGTCTTTTCCACTAATGTGCTTTGTGACCTGAAAGTGTTAATGATGTGTCCCATTCACTGGGTGTTACTGTATGACAGGCAAAGTGACCTTTCCCGGGGAGTAGTATCATCTCCGTTTTATATGTAAGTAAAATGAGCCACGTAGAGGTTAAATAACTTGCCCCAGACACAGAGACAGAAAATGGGAGAGCCAGAATGTGAAATTAGGCTGCCATGCTCCCAAATCCTCACTCTTTTCCTTATAAATCCAAACAAACCCTGGTATCTCACTGTTAAGATGAGGAGGGATGGGACTTTTGTGGAGTTAGGGACCAGACTAAAAGGTTTCCAAACTTCCTGTCAGCCTCACGAATCTCTTATGTTTAACTTGGGAAATGTGGAGAAGAGACTGTTAAATTGCTTACTTCTGAATATTTCCTAGGGGGTTTGAGAAACAACCTGGGTATATACTATGCAGAACACTTCACAGAGAACTTTTTATACTGAATTTCTTCTGTGGAAAAACATGCCGTTCTTTATGAACATGAAGAATACAGCGCAAATGGTGTGCCTCTGTGTGTATTTCTCTTTCAGCTGTAGCATGAATGGCCAGGTGGAGTGTCAAAAGTTGCCTGTTTGTAGCACATCCCTTGTCAATTACCTGCAGGTTTCTGAATGGCTAACAACAGTGTTATCTCACTCAGGGTATTCCACTTGATTGGCAATTAACTGTGCTTGATCTCTAGGAGAAGGGACATAGCTGGCTTTGGCCAAATTATCAAGAAAAGTTGTTCAAAGGGCCATTCTACCTGCATTTGTCACTCCTGCTAGTCTCCTACTTCCTGATTCCACCAGGAGCTCAATACATAAAATTTTCAGACTTTTTAAACCTGAGCTTGATGTTACTATTTTTTAAATAAATGTAACAGTATTTCTATTATGGCTTACTGTGGGATGATAAGAAGTATGTCTGACTTTTGCTAATGCTCCAATGTGTGTTATTTAGCCCAGATGAATAAAAGAAATACCATTTAATGATTATCTTTTCTTGAATATAACATGAGTTTTATGCTATTTAAATAAGCTTGATGGTATGGAGGACAGCTAATAAGTTCCATGGATACTGAACAAAGAAATGAGATGCCTGAGTCAGAGACAAAGGACTATTATTCATGGCAAACAGTAGCAAGAGTATCATCAAAGATACACTGGTTCCCCAAGCCCCAAACCTCAAGGGTAATGTGGAGGCCAGGTGGAATGTGCATATACAATGGAGTCTTTTCTAGAAGGAAACAACCCTGAGCTTAGGGTATTCACCATTAAAAACATATATACATTAATGATGAAGACTTTTAAATTTGAGTTAAAATAATTACCATTTACAATAGCATCAAATGTATGAAACAGGGACAAATCTGTTAAACAATAGGAAATATTTGTTCACTGAAAATTATATAATATTGCTAAGAGAAATTAACAGAACCCAAATTGATGGAATGATATACCTTATTCATGGGTCAGATGACTAAATATTAAGATGTCGGTTCTGAAACTGATCTACAGACTCAATGTAGATCCATTCAAACAGAGGAAACACAGAATCCAAAGTCCCTTATGCAAGGATATGCTGAGTGTGTCTGGGAAACCACTTCTATAGCAAGCAATGAGCCAACCTCTTTGTCCTGAGGATGAGTGATGCATTACTGAAGTGCATTTTTTCACTTCTGGGTGAAAGAATGGTCATGACCTTGTGATTCTGGCACTCAGCAAGACATGTAGGAGCTCAAAATGTCCATGGCACACTGCCTCCCAACAATTATGTGCCAAACACTATAATTAACCTTGGTATACATTATCTTACTTAAATTAAAACAATAACTGGATGAGGTGAAAATTATTTCCCCCACATAAAAGATGAAGAAATGAGGCTCAAAGAGGTTGACCTCCCCAAGACTATGTGACCAGTTAGACACAAATATTGTAGGAATCTGAACTTGTTTTTCTCACTATAAATCATGGCTTTTCCAACTGGAAAGTGACACAATAAGGAAAGAGACCAGGCTGGCAACAAGTGAAGCAGTTCTGAACATCTTCAGGCCACTATACCCAACCACAAGGACTTCAAAGTCCTTCTCAGTGGGAGCCAGAAGATAATGTGTTCTCATGCTGTTTTCCTCTTTTCCTTCCAGTCTTCTAGGTTGGGGGTTTCCCTTCCCACTGCTGTTGGTTTAGGACTCCCTGAGAGGAAAGTAGAATCTTGGCTTTACGCTATCTGATTTCTCTATCTGCAGAAGATGGGACTGGGGGAGTTGTGTTTAGAGAACAAATGAAATATGAAAGTTTATTACTCTCAGTTCCCATGACTGCCAGTTCTTCTCTTGACAAGACAGGAAAATCTGAGTTTTATAGATTCTAGAGTCGAGGAGTCTATGCCAGACAAATGAAAAAAATTATTGTACTTTGAAGTTAGACAACCCAAATGGGTAAATCCATTCTCTAATCTCAGTTTGTCCTTTAGTATGAAGAGATAGTTAAGCTCAATGATCTCTGTGTTCCTTCTAATTTGGGTTCCCATTAAAACAGCTTCCCATTTCTCCTAGTTGCTTTTCCCCCTCTTTCTTTTCAGATAATCCTAGAAATATTTAGTTTGACTGTGTAAGAACAATACTAATGATAGTAATTTATGTGAACCCTTTAGCAATTATGACTAATCACCATGCAACACAATAACGATTATGCATATCATTAAATATGCATCAGATTAATTTGGTTGTGAGTTTTATTTGATTACAACACTAAACTCTTCAAATATTTATTCTTCAGAGTCTGTTGCTCATGGTAACATGGTCATCTGCTCACAAATTTAAAACTATTGTTGGTACTTTGCATAGGGTCCTTACTTCCACTGCACAACCAATGGTCTTGGACCAATCACTTACCTCCTCTGAAGTAGTTTCTTTATTTTTTTTTCAAAATAAACATGTTTATGACATGGATTTCTTGAAACATCTGCCTTGCCATACCATTTGTCTTTGGGTTTCCTATCCCATCTTTATTTTCCCTGCTTTATTTATTTCAATGTTTTTTGATTAAGGAACAGAATTTCATTTGAAAAGACACACTCAAAAAGTAAAACATATCTATGTTTCAAAAAAGAATAAGATGTAGACATTAATACTCATTAGATAAAAATTTCTGTACAAATTTTGGTTAAATTCTTCAGTTAACTGGTTAAAATTTGGTAAAATAAACTCAGTAAATCATGACTAGACAAATGAATGAGACTCATTCAGACAATTTAACTTATAAATAAACAAATTTACATTTTTCTATGAGTATTTATAGGGCTAGGCATCTAAATTAAGATTTCTAAAATAAAATCTCTAAAATCCCAAACTCATTATGCTGTGTATAGTTCCAGTATAGATTTCCAAGTTAAAATAAATATTTAAAAAAACCAAAAAGACAGAGCTTGGAGGAAATTATACAGGACTAGAATACTGAAGTTGGATTTATAGATACAATATAAAGACTCAGACCTTGAGAGGACAAAGAGAACATTTCCAGAAGGAGAATGTTTCCCTCATAGATATTTGAACACAGTGATGAGTCTGATACATCTGGGAAGCAATGAGGTTAGAAACCTGACAAATAGGAACTCGTATTGAGGAGTGGGAAGTGAAAGCCTTAGTCTGAAGTAAGAGTAACTATGTGATATGGTAATATGGTCATCTGCTCATAAATTTAAAACCATTGTTGGTTCTTTGCATAGGGTTCTTACTCTGAAAGTCATGTTGGGTTTGTGATCTGAAGGTCAGAAATTAGTTTACATTATTGTCGGAAAATTTGCATTATTTCTTGCAGGTAACTTTTAATACATAAGCACGAACTAGGCAAAGATGAAGCATTTCACAATTATAACCAAAATATGATTTCTTGAGAATGACTACACTTCAAAGCAATTGAATTTGTATAAAAGTTTACAACTACCATATGCTAGATAATTACATACACCTAGTTCTTTATCAATCTCTATTTTGATTTAATGCTAATGTTGCAGTATTTTACATCTTTATTTTTGGCAGTTTTGTGTACACTTCTGCTAAATGTTTGGAGGAAGCTTTTTTTTTAAGAATATAATTATACATATGTTGTCCTAATGAGTCCGTAAAATTACCCAATTTTCTTTGGTATTCAGTACAAGAACAACAACAGCAACAAACCTTTTGGGAACCTCTCAAGCAAATTTGATACTATTCATAGAAAAGAAAATCTGATTAGTCTGTGAAAATCCCAGGTTATTAAGAACAATATATTTAGGATAGCAATCTAGCAACAGTAAATAGTTGGACATGTTCCTCCCCCCGACAAAAACAGTTATTTTAGTAATGCATTATTTTGTAACAATGGTTGGTTTTGGTATATGTCTTTATTTTTTCTTTTTTTTTTTTTTTTTGCTTTATCTTATTTAACATGGGCTCTTTCTTAATTAGGAGAGTTGTTGATTGAAAAATTCTAATTGACAGAAATTATCTTAATGAAATGAACCTCTGTGGATGATTGTTTTTATCTAATTTATCTACTTTACAGAAAATGCACAGCACAAGTCAAATACAGGTTATGCTAAACACATAGAAGTGCCATCTGCAGGGAAACTGGGATTTAGCCAAAGCATATATGATTTCCAACTGTCTCCACACGTCTACATTCTTTGTTTTCTCCTTGGAGTAGTTTTGGAGTTATTATCAAGATGTTTAAAATTAGTTGTCAAAAATGAGTCCAGAGAGCTTCAGTTGAAAGCACCCTAGTCCTCAACAAGACCCCCTGGCACCACCAAGACAAAGTAGTTAATTACTCTTTTAAAATGGCAGAGGACAAGTGTTCTTTCCTTCTGTGATATGTAGCTAGCCACAAGCCAGTGGCTAATAAATGTCAAGTGTGGATATTTACATCTTCCTACCTCCCAAAACAAAAGCAGCTACTGCCATGTTGTTCTTTCATGTTTATAGCTTCTAGTAAATCCAATATCAGATTGCTTTCTTCTGATGAATACTTTCTGAAGTTATCTGCAATTGTTGTATAGAATGGGGCTAAATCCAATAAAAATATAATCATAGCTGTTTTTTTTTTAAGGAATTACTAAATGTGAAGAACTTTAAGTACTTGACACTTAGAAATTCAATTTAATCCTCATCACGACCCTGAGGTAGATATCATGATTTTCTTCATTTTGCGAAGGGGAAAAGTTAAAGAAGTTTCCTAGGTCACAGAACTAGCAAATGATTAGACCAGGATTCAGACATAGGCTGGTGGACTTCAGAAACCACTTTCATAATGATCTCCCTAGTGCTGCCATTTATCTGTGCTTAATATATATCAGGGACTGTGCTTAGTACTTTATTTATGCTATTTCATTGATCTTATGTCAAAGAAGTGGGGTAGGTGATATTATCGTCCTTATTTTATAGACATAAAAGCTGAGGCTCATAGAGGTTCAATAACTGGCCTTGGAACACATACATAACACAAAGAAGCTGAGATTTGAATTGAAATTTTCTTTCTCCAAAGGCTGAGTTCTTAACAGCTATATTATTATTCTACTCTATGTATTCTTTATATAATTTTGAAGAAATCAACCACTTTAAAAAACACCTTTACCAATTCAATATACATTGTCAAACTCATCTGAAAAACAGGGTTGTCTTCCCTGAATCTAAATGAACTACAGAGGAACTTCCCTTCGGCACCTTCCAGGGATAACATTTCTCAAACATTATATAGCCTGCCAAGTCAAGAGTTGTTTGAAACTAAATGGATGAACAAATAGATTTTGCCTTTTAAAGAACGGCTTTACCTCGGGAGAATTATACAGTGAAAATGAAGAATCTTAAAATGTATTGCTTATTTCATTTAGCATGATTATTAAGTAGTATGAAAATGTGTATGTTTAATGTGATAGGTAGATATAATCATCAAATTCCTCATTAAAATAGATAGCTAAATTCAATCCATTCACCTATAATTTACTCTCAGAGAAATTTTAGAGCAAGATTCTATCGTTGGCCATCAATAATGTTGTCCAAAATGTTATTCTGCTTTGGTATCTTTGATAGTTTGTGTCTTCTCAACCCTATGACTACCAGAGACTGCATGAGGCAAATTTCTCTTCAGAGGCAATTCTCTATAAAGAATACTTTATATCTTAATGATGAAAAGAACTTTAGAAATTATTTAGTCCAAATCCATGAAGGAAACCGAACTATGTAGATGTGTTCAAGGTAATAAACTGTAGGGTTGCCTGGGTGGCTCAGTCAGTTAAGCACCTGCCATTAGCTCAGGTTGTGGTCTCAGGGTCCTGGGATCACGTTCTGCATCAGGCTCCCTGTTCAGTGGGGAGTCTGCTCCTCCCTCTCCCTCTGCCCTTCCCCTGCTCATGCTCTCTCTCTCTTTCTCCCTCAAATAAATA
This sequence comes from Ailuropoda melanoleuca, assembly GCF_002007445.2. NCBI lineage: Eukaryota > Metazoa > Chordata > Mammalia > Carnivora > Ursidae > Ailuropoda > Ailuropoda melanoleuca. Next base: position 20,087,659 of record NC_048224.1, on the reverse strand, counting down.
AAATCTAAAAAAAAAAAAAAAAAAAAAAAAAAAAAAAAAAAAAAAAAGAAGTAATAAACTGTAGAACTGGCACTAGTGTTTCCCTGTCCATTGTGTTCTTATTACATAAATACAGGCAGGACTGCACCTCTGTCGTATGCAATTCCTTATTTTCTTCATATCTTCATGGACATCATCATCATTTACTCTGTGGTGTGGTGAGGAGAGGAAACAGAGTAAGCATAAGGTGTAAAGCACTGTGTGTTTTGATTAAAACAAAATTACCTGAGGAAATTTTTTTTTTCTTTTTTTACTTTTGCTCTGGAAGCTTTGAAGAGAAGTAAATCCTTTTTCCAAAAACAGTCTTTCCTTTAAAGTGCTAGAACACTATATTATTAAAATATCTGAAGTGAGAAGTAACTAGCCTAATTGCAGACACAATTCCTGATCGCTATAATTAAACACTGCCCAGAAAAAAACACTTAGAACCTGAAGAATATATCTAAAACTCTGTGTTGGATTGGTTAATCCTCTGGAAACAAATTAAAATGCTGCTTGTGTAATGGTGTTTATTAAAAAGAAAAGGACAGTTCAAACGAAATTCATAGAAGAAAATTCTAGGTACTATTATAGGGAAAAAAGTTTTTAGAAGATCTAGGAATCTTTGGAAATCAGTGATAATCACAGAATGCTTGCATCAACTAAAATCTAAGACCCAAATGGTCAGAAAAGACTTAGCAGAACAAAAAGTTCCAAGACAGAAAACCGGAAGAGATTTAATAAGGATGGAAGGAATGTCCCTTAAGAGGGAGACCAAAACTGGATAGTCACTAAGTCTCTCTATTGAACAGCTCTGCCTGTAGAGAAAGTACATCTGTTACATGCATGAAGGATTTCAAACCTAAAACATGTCATATTAACTAATTTATACTATCATTTATTTGTTAATAGCTAACATTTTTGACCGCTATCTTGAATCGGTAGGTTTTACAACATTTATGTCCAAATTCTTGCAACAGCCTTCTAATGTATTTATTGCTCTCTCCATTGTAGAGAACAGTAATGTGAAGTTCTATAGCAAATAACTTAAAAAGTAGCAAAGCTAGGATGTGAACCCAGAACTATCTGCTCCAAAAGCCCTGCTTTTTGTAACTGGTTCGCCATTTTTATATCTTTCACTTCATAGTCTTTCCTATTTACCTACTGAACTCGATAATATCTCATAATTCATTGGGTTTCTTTCCTTCAAAGACAGGCTTTGTAAATTGGCCCTTAAATTTTGGATTGAGATTTATGAGTACCCAAAACAGTCTTTAAAAAATCAAAGTTGGAGAACTCAACATTTCTTGATTCCAAAACCTATTACAAAATTATAGTAATCAATACAGTGTGACATTGTCATAATGTCAAAAACAACTCAGTGCGGACGGGGGAGTGTAGTCTTTTCAGCACGTGGTACCAGGACAACTGGATATCCACAGGCACCTCTCTACCTCACATGATATACAAAAATTAACTCAAAATAAGTCACAGACCTAAAGGTAGGAAATGATACTATGAAAAACTCTTAGAAGAAAACACAGGCAAAAAAAAAAAAAAAAATCCATGACTTTGGCTTAGAAATGTTAAAAGAAACATTGAAAACATGAGTAACCAAAGAAAAAAATAGATAAATTGGATTACATCAAAACTAAAAAGTTTTGTGCTGCTTATGGTACCATTAAGAAAGTGAAAAATAGAGCTTACAGAATGGAGAAAATATATGCAAATCATATATCTGGTAAAATATTTGTGTCCGGAATTTATAAAACTCTTAAAACTTAATAACTCACCTAAAAAATTGGCAAAAGATTTTAATAGATCTTCCCTAAAGAAGAGACATGACGGCCAATAAGCACAGGAAAAATGCTCAATATGATTAGCTATTAGGGGAATGCAAATAAAAACTACAATGAGATATTTCATACAGCCTAAGATGTCTACAATAAAAAAGACAATGCCAAGTATTGGCAACGATGTGAAGAAACTGGAACTGTCATACAGTGGCTGATGGGAATGCCCAATGGTGCAGCCACTTTGGAAAACAGAAGATGTTCATACAAAACATGCACATGAATATTTATAGCAAAATTACTCATAGTAGCCAAAAAACAAAGACACCCCAAGTGTCTATTAACTGAATAATAAGTAAAGTGAGCATATACATTTAATGAAATATGATTTGGTAACAAAAAGAAATCAAGTAATAATACATGCAGAACAATGATGAGCCTTGAAAATATTATAGTAAATGAAAGAAGTCAGTCTCATGCATGAAAAGCCACATATTGTCTGATTCGATTGGTGCTTAATTTTTGTTTTAGATAAATGCATAGAAGATTAGTGGTTTTTTAGGGCTGAATGTAGAAGAGGGAAGAGGGCAGAATGGAAATTGACCATCAATAAACAAGTGGTTTCTTGTAAGATGAACAAAAATGTTCTAAAATCAGACTATACTGATGGCTGCACAATCCCGTAAATATACTGAAAACATGGAATGCACTTTAACTGGTGAATTGTATGGAGTATGAATTTTGTGTTATTGGAGCTGTTTCTTATAAACCGTTCTTACATATACATCTTTGTGTATTTATGATAATAATTTTATTTATTTTTTTAAGATTTTATTTATTTATTTGAGAGAGAGAGCATGCGCATGAGCCGGGGGAGGGGGAGGGAGAAGCAGACTCCCCCACTGAGCAGGGAACCCGACCTGGGGCTAGATCCCAGGATGCTGGGATCAGGAACTGAGGTGAAGGCTTAACCTAATGAGCCACCTAGCTACCCCTACGATAATAATTTTAATATAAATTCCTGCAAGTAGTATTGCTGGATCAAATAATATGTATATTTTTTAAAGCTTTTGTTGCAGATAGACACATTTGCCTTTTAGCAGTTATGCCAATTTGTCTTTTGCTAGAAATCATTGCATTTTTAACAGTATAGCTGTACTTCAACCAGTACTGTTTATAATCATTATTTGTATCTTTCTCAATTTGATGAGGGATGGGAGTTCATTTTCATCTGCACTTCTCAGGATTCTACTGAGGTCGAGTCTTCTCAAATATTTTATTCACAGTTTTGATGTCTGTATTTGTATGTGTGTGTTATGCTTGTACAGCCACATATGTGGATAGATTATCTATATTCTTTGCCAATATTTCTGTTAGAATATACCTTTTCTTATTGACTTACAAATCTATTTTATGATAAAGATATTACCCTTTTTTATAATCTGTTTTATCATACAGATATTTTTCACTTTAATGGATTCTAAATTAGACTTCTTTTGATTTTTTAGATTTGCATCTACACTTACAAAGGCAAATCCAACTTGAAGAATAAATATTTTACTATATATTTCTCTAGTTCTTTTATTTGCTTTATCTTTTTGATTTTGAATTCCTTTGAAAATTTATCTTATGTGTAGGTGTAATGCAGAGCTTTTACTTAAATTGTTCCACTCTAATTTATTGAGTAAGTCATTCTTTTATTTTTATTTGAAGTGTCATTTTATCACATATTTAATTATTTAACATATTGAATCTATAATATGGGTATTCTAGTCTGTCTTGACTTTCCATCCTTTACTAACAAACCGTGTATCGTTCTAGTTTCATAATATTTTTAAGTCCTGTAAGTCTGTAATTTAAAAAAAAATCTGAGGAAACGTATCTCTTTTATCCTTCCCGAGGTGTTTTTGTTAGTTTCCCTCAGAATTTACATTTTGATGTTGTAGCAAATGGATAGAATGTGAGGAATGTATAGCCAGTCTTCCCATTCATAATGTTCATTTGTTATAAAACTCCCTTTGTATTCCAGATAGCTTTTTGATTGATGTTCTTATGCTTCCATTAGACAATCATGTCATGAAAAAATTGGGAAAATATTATCTGTCATTTATAATATTCCTTATTTTCCTAATTAAATCTGCTAAAATTAATAGGAAAATGTTAATAATAGTAGTAACTGGGCATTATTATTTCTTCCTGAATTTAATAGAGATATCCTTACTATGAAATTTGTTTCAATATGCTTTTTTGGAAATCTAGTGCCCAAAGTGCCTCAGTGATGGAAGGATGCAGCCATCAAGTAAGAAACAATAAATTTCACACCTACTTAAGTCTATATGCCTTTCTGGGACATCAGAAACAAATTTGATGTTAAATAATGTGAAAAGGACTCTATAAAACATCATTTGCTAAAAATCACCCTTTCCATATTTATTGAAACACAGAAATTGTTGATGACAGGATATATTAAAATTAATGGAACATAATTTGAGAAATGGTACACTTAAGTGTGAGGTTGTCTTTTGATTTCAGAGGGCTATTATTCTTCATGTTCAGAAATTAAGTTTGACTTTTAATCAACTGAAAAATTTCAAATAATGGATGTTACATTTTTATCAGAATAACTACTAAAAAATCTCTATTTTCTACTGAATGCAACTGATATCATGTGTTCTTTTTTTTTCACCTTTTGATGTGACATACTATATTAATGAGTTTCCTAGTTTTAAATCTCCCCCGTATCCTGTAAATAAACCAAATTTTGTCATAGTCTATTATTTTTATAATATTTGCATAACCTGGTAATATTTTATTTATTATATTTTCTTGTGTGTTTATAAGTGAGATTAATATGTGGTGGGTTTGCTTTTGTTGTCGTGATTTTCTCTTGCCACATTTTGTTAGCAGAACTCTGGTACTCTTGTGATTTGTGATTTAGTCTCATTTTTAATCGAAGAGTTCTGAATGCTTGAAAGTAACATAGGGCCTTACGAATATCATGTTCTGTGGAAAGTTTATATACACTAAATTATTAACTTACCTGGATGTTGAGGCTCAGTTATGAGTTGCTGATGTGTGGGATTATCATCATTTTGAAAAGCATATTTAAATGAGTGTGTGTATTAATTTGGTTTCTTTGATTGCTAGCTTTAAGAGAGAGAGTTAATTTGAGGTGCATGCTCAGGGCTAAGATAGATCTCAGGATTGCAGGGAAGGTTGAAACAATTGACATAAAAGTAGACATTTTGATAGTTGGAATTGCTTCCCAGTTTCACTTACACAGGACAAGTGGAATTAATTCATGCTTGTTTTCTTGTCCTCAATCCATACCACAACCCAATTCTAGGAAGAAATACATGTTTGTCTCAGCATGAGTTAATGTTTCTTCCTCAGGTTAGGGAAGCACCAGAACTGATGATCAGTGCCTGTACCACACATTTCCCAGTTGATGAGGGGTAATCCCAAACAGGAAATTGAGTTGTTATTGCAAAAAGAAGGGTCAAGAGATGCTGGGTAGCCAAAATCCAGTAAATATCCATTAAAATGTGTATCCATATAAACTTCCCCTACAGGATATTCCTTTTCTATCTCATTACCAAGTTTGAAATTTACAGTATATCTATATACCTATTTATATCTATATGGCCTTTTGTTTTAGTAAGCATATTTCATTAGAGAAATGTCCAAAACAAAACAAAACAAAAAACCCAAGAAGAGAAAGAATTTGCATCAGATTCCATAAAGATACCTGAAAAGACTTGAGATCTAGGCCTGTTATCTCAGAAGAAAAGAAAGAGCTGACATAAACCCAGAGAGGCCTTATACGATGGTGACTGAGTGGGTAGACTGTGAAGCCAGGCTGCCCTGGGGGATTCCTTCCTGGGGCATGCATTAGCTCTGTGATTTCAGAAAATGTGTTTGAATGATGTGTACCTCAATTTCCTCAACTGTAAAATGGAACCATTGAGTTATATAATGTAAAGTTAACTGTATTAATAAACCGTACCAGTTAATTACTGCTGTGTAACAGGGCACCCAAAAGCTAGTAGCTTAAATCAGCAGCCAGTTACTTGGTTATATGTCTGCAGTCTGGGCTGGGCTCAGCTAGTTAACCAACCTGTCTTTGCTTTCTGTAGTGTTTACTGGTCTCATTCACATGTTTTCTGTCAGCTGCCAATTTGACTGTGAATAGAGTATCACGAGTCTGGTGCCACCGTGCAGATGATTGACCCGGGCCTCCTTTTTCCTGTGTCATTCAGCCTACAGTGTTTCCCTCTCTATAAGTATGGCCTTTCTCTTCCTCAAGGAGACTAGCCAAACCTTCATTGCATGATGTCTCAGGAAAGCAAGAAATCAAAAGCAGAAGCTATAATCTTCTTAAGACCTAAACCCACGACTTTCCCATGGTCACTTCTGTATTCTGTTAGTCAAAACAAGCCTGAAGGCCTTTGTGTGAGGAGAATACCCAAGGCCTGAATTTAGGGAGGCATGATCCCTTGGGGACCATTCTGTAGCAATTTACCACAAGCACATCACAAGCACAGGATACATGTTAGCTCTCATTAATATTCACTGAGCATCCACTAGGAGAATAACAGATTATCTTGTTTAATCACCACAGAAACCCCTTGAAGAAAGTGCTGATAAATCGGAAAACTGAGGCTCAGAGAGATTAAATGATGTGTTTGGACCACATGGCTACTTAAGAAAAAGATTGTGATTTCAACCTATTCTGACTCCCAAGCACATACTCTTATCTACTGTTGTCCCAGCTTCTGTCTTCACTCTGTAACAGCCTGACACAAGCTAGAGACTAGGGCAATCCTGCAATAACTCACAAAATGATAAGCCATAACTTCAGCCAGGGTAACTTCACTGACCTCCTCATAGTCTCCTCTCCTCAGCTTGGAGCTGTCACACACATTGCACTGTGAGTCCACGATGAACATACAAGGTGGATTCTGACAGAACCATAAATCTGTTGGTCCCTACGTAATTGCTTTAGCTAGAATCATCTACTTATCCTGAGACAAACCCAGAGAATTTCTGCCTTAGTGTTTATGTTATGCAGTCATGGAGAGTGATCCAACTGTTTATGTCCATTATGTCTTTCAATGATATTTTAATTTTTCACATAATTTCCACTTCCACACAGCTCAAGGAGGACAGCAGAAAATACTATCTTTTTGTGACTATGGACAGGATATCTTAAAGTCCCTGACTATCATCTGGGTCCCTGTGCCATTGGGATGGATACTAGATTCTATTTCTCCTTAAAATCTGTGATTGCTTAATGTTTTCTAGAACTTTTTTTTTTACAAGTTTTTCTTTTTTAAGCAATGCAATTTTTTTCCATTTGTGGTTAAGAAAGCAAAATGTGATCATTGAAAGAATGTTGTCGCAGATCATAGATTTTCAAAGTGTGTTAAAATTATTACTCTTTTTAAAGAATTTTCAAGATATTTAAATATAGGGATATTTATTATTAGAAAATATGTATGATTAGTAAGGAATATGTATGTTTCTTAGCTGTGATTTTAGAATAATTCACAGTAATTATAAAAACTTTACTTAAGACATAATAGAAACCTGTGTGATATCACCTGGTGAACATATTCATAATTTGAAATATTTACTAAGTATGCCTAAAGAGAAAAAAGGATTTCCAATTGGTAAAGCATCATCTAATGTGAAAATACTTTGAAAAATTGTTATATGTGGTAATCAGGGGTTTGAAACAGTGAATAAATGTGTGCCGATTCAGAAATCTTAATGTAATTTTTAAAATGTATAACAATTAAAGAAATGACTAAGTGCTAGACTTTACTTTGAGCTTCAGAGTTGGGTACCGTTGAGAAGCCATGCAGAGCAGAGATGATTCCTCTCTCCTTCAGGCTTCCCACTCCTTGCTTCCCCTGTCTTCTTCACTGGAGCTTATACCTCATTTAAATTCTGGGAAGGAACAGTGAGAAGAAAAAAAAAGACCTGGAAAGAGTATAATGCTTGGCAAGGTACAGTAAAGATATTCGGGAAGAAGGTGAAAAAAATCAGAAAGACCAACAGCTAGAACCAGTTCAAATGTCCATCAATAGGAAAACGGCCCTGGGGCGCCTGGGTGGCACAGCGGTTAAGCGTCTGCCTTCGGCTCAGGGCGTGATCCCGGCGTTATGGGATCAAGCCCCACGTCAGGCTCCTCTGCTGTGAGCCTGCTTCTTCCTCTCCCACTCCCCCTGCTTGTGTTCCCTTTCTCGCTGGCTGTCTCTAACTCTGTCGAATAAATAAAAAAAAATTTAAAAAAAATAAAAAACTTAAAAAAAAAGGGGGGAATCTCCCTTTAAAAAAAATATCTAAGAGGGCTTTGCCTAATCTAAGGTCATGAAGATNGTAATATGACTCAGAAACATGAAACAATGTGGAAACCATCATAGCAATAATGCTAAGTGAAAGAGGTCTTACGCAAAAGAACACATGTTGTGTTATTCAATTTATATTAAATGCTAGCATAGGCAAAACCAGTCTGTGTTGTAAATCACAGCCCTGGTTGCCAGTAGGGGTGGTAAGTGGATTTACTGAGGAAAGGCAAGAGGAAACTTTGTTGTTGAAATGATGGTCATTTTCTATCTCTTAGTGGTGGTTTCAGTTACACATGTGAATGCACTTGTCAAAATTCAGTGAAGGCACATGTAAGATTTATTTATTTTGTTGCTCGTAAATTGTATGTCAAAATAAAAAGGAAAACCCTAGATTTAAAAAAAAATAGTATATAGACTTCAGATTTAGGTTTGAGTTCTGATCCTACCACAAAGCTACATATATAATACCCTGTGCTTCAGTTCTCACTGATAAACTGAGATGGCAATACTTACTTAAACATTCTCTGAAAATAAAGACAGATAATGTGTGGGGGCGCCTGGGTGGCTCAGTTGGTTGAGGGTCTGACTCTTGATTTTGGCTCAGGTCATGATCTTAGGATCGTGGGATCAAGCCCTGAGTCAGGCTCTGTGCTTGGCAGGAAGTCTGCTTGAGATTCTCTCCCTCCCAACCCCCCCTTTCTCTCTCTCTAAAATAAATATGATAAATCTTTAAAAAAGAAGACAGATGATGTGTGTAAAATCCCACTAATTTACCTAGTGATCGTGCCTTGGACATGATTGCCACGCCATAAAGGTTGTTCTGCATTTCCTTTCTTGGTCAGTCATGAGCAAGGGATGTGAATGGATGTCTTCTATGTGCAGATAGTGAAAGACTGGAGCATTCACCACAGGACAGCAGAAAGGCTTCTGGTCGAAGGCTGTGTCATGTGCAAATCTGACTGTCCTGGGAAGAGCAGAGGATAACTTGGATAATGATAGATATCACAGAAGTGATAGGGGAGGAGGTGGGCTGGTTACTGCAACCCCAGTGGCACTCACAGTTTTAAGGAAGGAAAGAGAAGTCAGGCTCACAAGGTGACCTACACATAGCATGTTAGGTGAGAAGGGGTAGAGCAGATGGACATGCACACTAGCATTTACTCTAACCTGAAAATTACAGAAGGATGAGTAGGTGCTGGTGAAGTAACACTCATCAAATGTCCATAAGTGCACTTAATGTCACCATCAATTTTCTACAACATTTTTTGATGTGGAATTTTCCAGTAAGTGATATAACCTTTCTACAGATGAAAATATAGAGAAAGCCAATGCAGTGTTATCTCTTAAAGCCAAAGATGGCTTGTGTCTCTTTACATGTGACCTTTTTCTCCCAGATAAACTGGAGCATAAAGGGAAGAAAATAATGCTGGGAATAGTAAATTGATTTCATAAACTTTCTTTCCCCCCCTCCCCCCGGGACACTGGTTTATGCAGAGGGTGAGCAATGGGAAAGAGTGCTTCTAATTTTCTAAGGCTGGAGCCCTGCCTGTGGATGTGCTATGTGAATAATAAAAAAGAAATATCTTGTTTTAAGCAAACTAATATTATTTTAAATGTAGTAATAATAGGGTCTTTTTTTTTTTTTTAGAGAAAGAGAGAGTGAGGGGGGCAGAGGGAGAGAGAGAGAGAGAGAGGGAGAGAGAATCTTAAGCAGGCTCCAGGCTCCATGCTCATCATGGAGCCCAGTGTGGAGCTCCGTCTCACGATCCTGAGATCATGACCTAAGCTGAAATCAAGAGTCGATGCTTCACTGACTGAGCCACCCAGGTGCCCCAATCGTGTCTGAATATTCCTTATCTGGAGGCAAGCTTGTAATCACTATGAGGTTACACATCTCTTGACTGGCATGTCTATGGGTCTGGCAGGTCTTCATTTGAGAAGTCCCTACTGGGTTCCAGGACTGGTCTTTCTAAAATAGTGACTGCATCAGGTCAGGATCTCCCACAAAGTGAAGTGGGTAGATTGTTCTGTCATATGGCATCCAGAGATTGACAGCTAATTGTTGTCTGTGAAGGAGTGGAACCAGTGATATCAAGGGCAAGGATAGCAATGATGGTTACAGTGTAATAGTTATTGGGCCAGACATTAAAAACAGCAAAACAAAACAAAACAAAAAACTACACCAAAAAAACAAAAAACAAAACAAAACAAAACAAAAAAACATGCAGCAAAAAATTCTGAAAGGTCTGTCTCACGATGCAGGTTTCCTCTGAAGAAGAGCTTTAACCCAAAATTTGAATGCAAGAAATTTGTCAAGAGATACAAGGAACAAGGGTAGTTGCAGGAAGAAAAGCAAGGCAGCCACCAAGGTACATGCACCCTTTATGTTCAGTTCCTACCACTGACAGTTCTCCTTGGTTAGACTCTGACATACTTTACGCCACAGAGAGAGTTTGCATAGTCAGTTCCCTTTCTCAGGTGTTATCCTGCTGTCATCAGAAAGGATTAGCACAGCTGGAGACTGGGATTTAGAGGAGTTATGGCTTGCCTAGGGTCACAAACTGAAGAGCTTCTCACTCCAAATCTCATTAAATAACATCATGTCACCTCTAAATTAGCCCATTGTTTGCTTGTGTTTCTTAAAGATTGTACTAATTTATTAGAGAGAGAGAGAGAGAGAGCACAGGCAGAGAGATAGGCAGAGGGAAAAGCACTGAGCAAGGAGCCTGACTCAGGGCTGGATCCCAGGACCCTGGGATCATGACCTCAACCGAAGGCAGACGCTTAACCGACTGAGCCACCCAGGCGTCCCTAGCCCATTGTTTTTTAAGAAGCACATTTCAAAAGTAAATTTTGAATTTTTTCATTTTACAGATAATGTTAATTATACAAATAATATATGCTTATTTGTATAAAAAAATAAAGACAGACAACCACAAAATAACCCTTATTTGCAGCAAGCTATCCACTTCTCTGCTTCGGACCCGTTAAAGTTTTTTGTGGAGGTGAAATTTTTAAAATTTTAACCCATAGATTAAAAGATTGTTCCAAATAATCCAACTACATTTTGCCTTTCACAGAGATTATCCATTGGTCTCTGCCCAGCATGTCATGACTGTTCTTTAATGTTTTCTTGTACTTCCCATTTGTATACACGGTTGACATGCTTAAGTGCATGGAACTCTCTGCTAAGGTTTTGATTATATTAATAACTAATATTAACACTTTCATTTTTCCATGTTCTACTTATTTCACAAAGTAATAAGGACAAAATAATGAAATACTCAAATTTATTCACAACACTGCTGTAAAATAAAAAAATGAGGACGCTACTATCACAAACCATTTTGCCTGATAAGCAGCATCAGCTCGTGAGGAATCAAAATGATTGCTCCTCATTTGATAAAGTCAACATGCAGCTTAAGCAAGATGGACGGTACATGTAGCACAAAAACCAGTGACAAGTCAAGCTGTGCATTTCTGTGTTAGAGATGTATATGTTATGTGGCACATATATATGTACATTATATGGCATGTTATATTATTTGACAAAAAAGTTTGTGTCCCTCTTAATTGGATTATACTTTCCCCCCAAAACCCAAACAACAAATAAAACACAGAACAAGCTTAATTCTTTTCAGTACTTATCTTGGATTTTTGTCTTGATGAAATATCAGGGGCATGCACCCCGTTTTTTAATAGTCTAGTATTATTTTCAGAGTTTTTTTCAATTTTCTCTTCAAGTTTATTTTAACATATGCTTTTTTCATTTGGCCAAATCTAAGAAGTTTTTTCCTTTGAATAGGTGAGTTTATCCCTTTTGTATTTATTGTTTTAACAGATGTGTTTGTTCTTTTGTATGTCTTCCCTTGTTTATGTGTTTCCTCAGCTTTGTAAACCAGTGTTTAATACATCTAGGTCATAGCTGGCTTTTTTTTTTTTTCTGGTTTATAGTGAGCTTTTTATGCCATGGATTGAGATTTCCTTTTGATTTGAGATAGCATATCATCTTTGTGGAATTTTTCTATTATGTATGGATAGTTCTCTTTCATTTAAGAATAAAATTCATATTTTGTATATCCGTTGCCTTTTATTTAATTGAATACCTTCTCTCCTACTTGTTTTTATTCAATCTGTTCCACTGCCGATTTTTTCAAGGTTGATTATATACTTTATTATTTCAAATTATTTTTAATTATGAAAGCTTATTGTTTACTTACTTTCTTAACTTTAAGAAGCCCTTTTCATTTTTGTGTATTTTCCTTCTCTTTTGTGGATGACACCAAGATACATAAATTTGTGTATCATGTATTTTTGTTTTGTTTTGCTTTTATGTTTGTTGAGTCTGTGTTATCTTTTATTATTTCCTTGGATAAATAAAACAGCTGCTGTCTAAAATGGTCTTCTGATTCATGGACTAGATCATGTAAAATATATATGTACTTGATTTTTCTTTTCAGATATAGTCTTATTTCCTTTTCTCTCCCAGAATTTTTCTATCTCCTTTGTGTTTATTTTTATCTTGAATTATGATGGGTCTATCCAAGCTACTATTTGCCCCTGAGTATTATGATGTGTGTTATCTTCAGGATCCTTTCTATTTGCCTGAGGAAGTTTGAATCCTTGCCATTGAGCTAATCAGTCTCTTGTAATTTTAGAGCCCTGTGCTAGAAAAGCTTTCTGTCTCAAAAGGTTATCTTTCTGGATCTGGATAAACCTCAAACTTAAGATGAGTTGATTGCCTTTGTAAACATTTGAGTTAGAGGAAGGCCACGCAACAAGCTTTGTGTTTGTGAGCTTTTCCCTCCTAAAAACCTCCCATCCTTAATCATCCCAACCCATATCAGCTGTATTTGCTGATACTGGTCTGAAGAAGAGAACATTTTTTCCAAATTGACTGATTCCTGTCTTCCTCCTGTTTCCTTCCTGTTTAGGTGGGTTCTCACTTTTGAGGGAAGGATTAGAAAGTTCCATCCAGGTCAGTCTTGGTTTACCCCAAGGGGAATGATAGGTCTATGTTAAGTTTATCAGCTCCTGAATCTTCAGGCTTATTTTACAATCCTAATTTCAAGTGCACGAATGCAGACTTTGAAAAGGTTGCTGAATGAGTGACCTATGGAAAGCTTCTCTAGGGCAGGAACTAAATCTATTTTATCATTTTTACCCTTGGATAATAGATGCCATTTCTCTGTGCCTTCCCTTTCCTCATCTGCAAAAACAGGTGCAACATACCGTGTCTTGCAGGGATATGAACAAGATTCATTATTTACTGAAGACTTCACCCAGTAGTTGGCATGATAAGTACTCCAGAAGCCATGTTGATATTAGAACGCAGTCCAACTCCTTCATTTTATAGATGGGAAGTTAAGGCCGCAGGTCACAGAGCTGGAATTAGATTTAATCTCTGACACTGAGGTCAGCACCTACTTAAAGGAATGAGATTAGTCTTAATTTATCTTGTGTGTGTGTGTGTGTGTGTGTGTGTGTATTTGTTCCTGTGTATGTCCACAGCCAAACTACAAATAGAGCATTCTATTTGTATTCAGTTGCCACTGTCGTCAGGAAAAAAGAAAACTCATCTCTTCTGTTTTAACATGTGTCTCATGATCATTCTTGCTTTAGGATGGCTCTTGATCTTTCCCTTCCTTTTTCTATATGAAGTTTTCTTTTAAGCAAACTCCTTTGTCTTATTGAATAACTTCTCTAAGAGGGATATAAAATTATTCATCAGCTTAAAAGCTAATATTTAACAGTATTTTTTTTGTGTCCACTTCCAACTTACTTATGATATCTTCTGTCTATAATAGAGGAAATGCAGTCATGTTAAAATTGGCTTGTCTTTGGGAGATCACCTGCAGAAGTTCTCCTATGACAATGAGGGATGGCATTCTCTACCTAATCCACCGAACCAACAGGGCTGCTTTGATAATAGGAATGATGTTTGAAATACTTGGGAGAAACCAGCCCTGATGGAGTTCAGCAGTTCTGTTCTTACACTAGCCCAGCTTGCCATCAGTCATTTGTAATCTTTGACTGAGAGAGAGCACCTCCACCAAGGGACAGTTTTCAAGGTAGATAGCATTTCCCTTGGACACCATGCAGCAGGAGTTTCTAATATTTAAACCAAGATTGCACAGCAGTGTCAACATCCTCTTAATTTTTTTTCCAGATGTATAGATAATACCTCAAAGAGAATCAGGTCCCTTAAGGGGAGAGTCTGAGATTCAGGACTTAAAAATAACTCTGCCATAATTCTGTTAATTTTTAAAAAAGGAAGTGTAAAAAGACTTGCAGTTCAAAGTGGGGGTCTTAGACCAGCAGCATCAGCATCACATGAGAGCTTTATTAGAAGTGTGGAATCTCAAGTGCTACCGCAGAATTAACTGAGTCAGAATCTGCATTATAACAATATCTCAAGGTCGTTCATATGGACTTTAAAGTTTGGGAAGCACTGGTCTAATAAAGTGTTTAATAACCCTGGGTGCATGCTTGAATCACGTGAAGAACTTTAAGGAGTGATGACCAAGCCTACCACCAGAGATTGTGGTTTGTTTGAAGTGGGGCCAAGGCATCATGAGTATTTTTTACAAGCTTCTTAGCTGACCCATGTCTACCTCCGGTTAAGAACTACAGGCTTAATCATGTGATAAGCAGCCAGTGGATGATGTCAGAGCTCCTTGGAGATATTGGTTTTAGCCCAAAGCCGTATCAGCGTTGCCCTTACCTCCAGCCAGAATAGGTGACAGTGCTTATCGGAAGGCTGACAAACAGCAGAGTCCTATTAAGCTGCACTCTGATAGGATTGTTCTTGGCTGGGAAAGGAGATAGCAGCCAGCTGCAAAGCCTGTTTCACATGCACACAGCTCTCTTGGGGGTCCATACCGACTGCCCTTCAAAGGGCAGAAAAATAGATTGTCCAGTTCTTTGCATTCTCCATTTCAGCATCCTTTATCATTCTGTGTTTTGACTCTGATATGCCTGATATGTCCCTTTTTTCTTTCAGCAATGACACTGTCAGAAAACCCTACTCTTGCCTAGACTGTCTTCAGTCACATAGAAGAAAAAAATCCCTGATTGAACTTTTTAACTGCTTTACTTCGAAATTCTTCAAAGAGCTATACAATTTTGAAATTTGTAAGAAAACAGTGTAAATTAAGCTCCTTGTAATAAACAGTTTTGGTCTTAGATACAGATCAGCATCTTCCTTAAGGTCAAACAAAAATACCTTTATATTTGAAACCACATAGTCTAAAAAATCTTGTCTCAGTATCCCCAGGCAAAGGGAAGTTTTCCACCCATGAATTCCTGTGTCAAATAAATTTTTGTTTGTAGACATTTATTTGATCATTAATAATGAATAGACTTGCAATATTTCTTTTGCAGGTCTTTTGGACTATTTTTAAGTTTTGTTAGTTCACTTTTCACATATTTATGGCTTGTTTCTCTAAGTAGGTCATAAACTCAACAAAGGCGGGAAATATATCTCATATTTATTGGTACCCTCCCTTTGTACAAATACTCATTTTTTTCCACACATCAGAATGTAAAATTTAACATGTTTATGTTATTTGGATTTTATTGTTTCCCTTTAGGAAGATTTTCCCACTTTTCTTATATATCATTATCTTTATCTCTATCATTTATCTATAGCTTGATCACCTATCTATAGTATGATGCTCTCTTTAATATATTAATTGTGTAATGTTAAAAAGTGCCACACATAATGAACAAACTCTGGTTTTTTTAGTAAGCCTCAAGGTTAAACATTGATGAAAAAAATATGCCTGTCTATTTTAACAGGCAGTTTACTTTCTTTGGATTCAGATGTGAGTACATCGCAAAGGCCAAGCCCTCATTCTGAGGGATGACATCTGTGGGTCCCTCTGGATGGCTCTAAGCTGCATTCCACATAAAATGAAGACAGATTGTGTTATAAAAATCTATGCTTATTGGGGCGCCTGGGTGGCTCAGTCAGTTAAGCGTCTGCCTTCAGCTTAGGTCACGGGGTCCTGGGATTGAGCCCCATGTCGGGCTCTCTGCTCAGTGAGGAGCCTGCTTCTCCCTCTCCCTGACCCCTGCTTGTGCTCTCTCTCACTTTCTCTATCTCAAATAAATAAATAAAATTTTAAAAAACTCCTGTGCATTTTGTATAAAAAGGCATACAAGATAAGGCACACCACATTACACTGGAGTGACCACAAAGATTCCAATCTTTCTTATAACACTGATGCCATTATTTTAAGAATGATAAAAAAAGATAAACAAATTTATCCTTGTAGAGTTTCTCTAGAATACATTCAGATCTCAGTCAGGTTGAATAACATTCCTCGTACATTTTTTCTTAAATAATAATTATAATTATTTGGCTGCATATATTTAGTACTCAGTGACCAGGAGTTTTTACATGCTGGGATTCCAAGGAGTTCTAAGTGGGAGAACTAGGGAAAAGACTCATGATGGCGATATAAAAATATGAATTTCACTCAAAAAATTCATAGACTGGTGGCAAGGTAAACTGATCACTCTAGTACGGTGTGGTGTAAAGGGATTTATAAAGGCTTTACAGAAAAGACCTAAACACGAGACTCAAAGGTAGAGGGGAAGAGCAAAATAAGCAACTTGTGCAAAGGCATGAATTCTAGAAAGTTTTGACTGTCTGTAGATAGGACAACATTAGATATTGTTGTGGCTGAAGCAGAGAGTGAGCCTATGACAAAGCATGAGGACGACTACGGGAAAAGATGACATACCTGGATAGATGAAGCTAGGCCTTATATATGTCAAATTAAATTTGCACTTACTTGTGCAGTAATTGGTTTGGTATTAGTTGTACTTTAATAGGAGAGTGACATGATCTAATTTGTATTTTTGAAGAAAATAAATTTAAAGACAATGTGGAAGATGGTTTGGAATGGGTAAAAAAAATTAACTCAAGATACTGCAGTAGATCAGATAAGAGATATTATGTCCTGCTGATATAGACTCACTAAGATTGGTTCCTGGTAAGATGTGGAAGGATGAGGAAGTAGGAACATCGGAAAATTACTCTGAGTTCATGCAATTAACCAAATTATTTTGTTGGCTACAGAAAGAGATACATAAGAGTAAATGACAGTTCAGATCGGGGCATGTTGAGATTCACATGGCTGGTTCCTGATGTTTAGTAAGTGGTAAAAGCTATGGACCCAAATCCTGGAGGAGGGATCCCTAAGAGATACAGAAATTTGAATTTTACATAGTGGTTTTTAAAGAAAAGGTGATGTCCCGGGAAGTGCAAAATGAGAACAAGAAGGATCAATAAGGAACAAACCTAAGAAGAGAAGTGTCAGTAACATAGGGTGAAATGAGAAGGAGCAGAGTAGGTGTGGAGTGGTTGGGGTGTTGGAACAAAGAGGGGCTATCTAAATACCACACAGAAGTCAAATAGGAGAAGGACTGAAAATTCTTAGCAGATTTCGGGTGTGGATGAGTCTGGTAAGAGCAATGGCAGGAGGTTATGTGCACAGAACATGAATGAGGGGGAGGAGTGAATGGGAAGAAAGCAGTGTCTGCCAGCAACACATGTTCAAAGTGGGCAGCACAGGAAAGAGGACATTTCATTTCTTCAAGGAAGGAGGTTACTTTAGGGAGACTTTGGTTGTGGAAGAAAGGGAGCTAAGACAAAAGAGCTGGAAGATACAAATGGGTGGGGCTCAAGGTGTGTGCTTCCAAATGAGGGGTGAAATTAACCTTGAAATACTGAGACACTCCTACTCCTCCATGACAGCAGGGAGATAATTAATCCTAGATTTAAAAGTGGGAGGAATTAAAGTTTAGGAGTTCCCACCTGATGTTCTCCATTGTTTTCTGTGATAGATTGTCTGCTGAGAGCCGAAGGAGCAGAGTCTGAATAGAAGACTGAGAGGAGGGATGAAAACTGGGACAGCTGTTTCGGGGACAGTCAATGGTAGAACTAAATGGGTACAGAACAAGACTAGAGACCTAGCAGAGGGTGGGGAATCATAAATTTATAATGACATCAATTAGATGTTATTTTTTTTTTTCCCCAGCAGCATCAGACAGTTGATGGGGAGGGGAGTAGAGAAAGAAAATGTTTGGACTGATCTGTTTGTGCGTTGTCAGCAGTGCTAGAGCAAAGGACAGAGGGTGAGTTAAGTATGTTGGTGACAGTGTCACTTGGACAACTAAGTAACCTCACTAGAAAAAGAAATAGTTAGGAGGCTCTTAGCCTAAGAAAAAATGGAGCTTCTGAGAAGCACAAGGCATTTAGTGGAAATTAGTGGAGAATTGGAAGAGTTATAATGGGGGGCGGGATTTCAGAGGAAGACTAAGTCAGTTATGTGATAAAGGGGAAAAGAAAAGAAATCAAGAAATTAGGAGGTGAGTATGCACAATAGGAAAGGTCCATGGGTGCAGTGTGAGGTTGTGTGGCAGATTAACAGCATTGGTTGGAGAGAAGGGTAAACACAAGCAATCCATGTAGTGTATATTTCACACATATCTGTAATATGAATAGAGGACCTCCGGGGGGCTCAGGCTGCTTTTCCTGTCGTCTGAGAGTTGTGAGGTTTCCAGCCTTGAACTGGGCCATCCAATATCTGAGCCCTCTGTTTACTAACTAATTGAGGAACCACTGAGCGTATCGTTCAGACTATTTATGACGTCCCCTAGAATTCACCAACCACTTTAAGTCCAATATTGTTTCATTCTATATGCCTAAATAATATAATCGTGTTCTTAACTTTCACCTACTCCATGAAACTTTCCATAAGTTCTTTGGTGAAATTTGTCTAGTTTTTTTTCACATTTTTTTTTCTGCCCTTTGGATCCTGGCTATAATATTGATCATAATGTCCCTTATATTCTCTTTGTTTGTGAAGATCACATGTTTCTTGAGGTCAGTACTTGATCTTCTATTCCCCACAGCCCTGGTATATTTTCTTGTGAAAATGGGGTGCTCAGCAAATGCTTTTTGAACTTTCATGATCATTACCCTCTCATTTTTGAATTAGTTCATAGTATGTATTGACTATCATCGAGCAAAACCTGAGGATTACTTGGCAGTAGGTTTGCATGACAGAAGTTGTGAATAGATGGTCCAGTACCTGAAAAAAAAATGTCCTTTGGGGTTCTACAGAGTCAGAGTAATATAAAAACACTGAGCACTATGTGCGTGGGGTAGGTGAAAGACGCAGGGAGGACAGATGCACAAAATCTTTACCTTCTTCAGAATTTTGTGCGGGGGGAAATCTGCGGTCAATTTCAACACCCATGTATGAAGTCACTGAAATTGCTCAGAGAAAAGAAATTATGACCTTGTGTCGTTTGTGCGTGAGTGTGTATGAGAGAAAGACACAGTTGAACCTCCTTAAGGCTTTTGTCCTCATTGTTTCACTGTAGTTTACTTTCCAAAATCTCATAAGTGTTACTGTAATTTTCTCTTCATTTCTCCACCCACCTCATCCCTACCTAATTTAAGCCATTGATCTTAATCCTGTACCTGGACTTTAATAATGCTGACTTAAAAGCCCCACAATTTTTTTGCACATTTCAGATGAGAGTCACTTTAATCAAGTTGTGTGGAAATAAATCCTGTAATTCTCCCCTAGTTTGAGCTCAGTTAAGTGCCATGGGCCTCTTTAAGCAGCTGATGGGCACACTCCTCCAAAATAAATGACTCCTTTGATACTGGACAACGGGGTTAGAGCAGCCATTAGTCTACACTCTTCTGAGAGCCTCTGTCTAGAAGTTAATTCCTTGGATACTTTGTGAATTTAACAGAGCCTTCCCCTGCTTGGGGGTCACATTTTAACAAATCAGGGAGAAATAAAATCTTTGTGATCTCATGGTAACTCCTTGATCGTTTTTCATAACATTTAATTTTCAGTATTATTATGTCTACTTTTATACCAGATTTTATGCGACAATATGTGTTTACGTTATGATACCTCATTTCTATTAACTCTATATTTTAAAATCCATCAGGAATTTCCAGATATCATCCGTGAATCAGTAAATGGATACAATTTACAATAGCTAACCTAGAATTATACCCTAAGTTTCATGAGTCTGTCTCATTCCTTTGACATAATTTGATGGCAAACATTTAGAGATTTAAGAGCTACAGTGTGATTATCCTGAAGATGACTACTACAATCATGGATGTATGTAACTATCTACAAGATAATGGCTTTATTCTAAGTGCTCTGGACAGTGATGAGCAGAACAGGTCTGGCCCCAAAGAACGTAGTATTTAGAACCAAATCAAGGTGTACAAAATATACTATAAAATCTCTGCTTTTTCCTTTGCTTTCTATTTTAACTTTGTTTTGATAAAACTGTATTTGTGGCAGATATCTGATCCCATATTGGCTTCTTTGAGTGCAGTTCTCAGGGCCCATTCTACCAAACCCAAATCTGGGTCTGAGCTATGTCAGTGTGTTAGGATAGGTCTCTTATAATATTACTTTCTCTGTGCCCTTGTCCTAAAATTTACTCAGTCTGAAAATATGGGACTCTCTCCCATCTAGGTTGCCTAGTGCCATTACAATTTATCATATACCACCACTTCTGTTTCCTTCAAATCCTTCACCTTAATATTTATCAATTTTTTTCTTTGCAAAAAGATGAATAATTTGAGAATTGATTCTAAACAGAACCTAACATGGAAAAAAGAAATTAATTTTGTTGAGAGGATTTTGTTGTCATGTTTGTTAATATTCGAAAAACTTTGAAGGCAAATTAAATGTCCAGTAATAGGGAATGGTGTATCCACTTGATACACAAGAGTTATTCCTAATCCCCAGACTCATAGTGTGGGCTAGACTAGTGCATGTAATTCATCTTTTACAGTGCCCACAGGAAGACATGGTAGCACATTTTATTGTCAACCACGTACAGAACATCTCGAATTCAACTTGGCCCAAATATTTGATTATTTATTGGAAAAATCTTCTGGATTTACATAATGTCCTTTCCCACAGACACCAGCATGGTACAGGCAAGCATCTTTTGTATAAATTAAAGCCACAGCTGCCTGTAGCTTTGTTTTGTTTGTTTGGGTTTTTTTTTTTCCTTTCTGTCATCTAATTTGTTCTTCAACTGCTGCCAGACATCTTTTGAAAGGATCCTTTACAGAGGAATGCCATGACTGGATAAGTAAGTATTTTTTTTTAAAGATTTTATTTATTTATTCGACAGAGATAGAGACAGCCAGCGAGAGAGGGAACACAAGCAGGGGTAGTGGGAGAGGAAGAAGCAGGCTCACAGCAGAGGAGCCTGATATGGGGCTCGATCCCATAACGCCGGGATCATGCCCTGAGCCGAAGGCAGACGCTTAACCGCTGTGCCACCCAGGCGCCCCTGGATAATTAAGTATTAATAATCATAGTGGATATTTTAAATTAAAAAAGTAGCAGAACATCTTGTTGCACAGACAAACATATGAAACGAGAAAACTGGAAAATGGCCTTCTGGTTCTACTTAAAACCTATTTATTCATTCTGACAGTTCCACCACCAACTTTTTCCTGAGTCTCAGCTCACAGACAAATACTTCCTTCATTCTTCCACTGGGTCCTAAGGTCTTTGCCTCCTCTGATTCCATTAGCTTAAGCATTAAGAGACATACATTACAGGTGTATGTTGCAGAATAAATTAATCTTAGCTACGTTACCCAGAAAAACAGTGGATATAATTCAGCACTTTTCTGATAATATATATGCTCATTCTCATTTACATTTTTCAGGAAGGGATAATGGTTTATTTTCTAAGAATTTGTGATATGGATTTTTAATTCTAGCATGAAATAGATAAAGGTATTGCCTTTTACAATCTACACAGGAACAGGAATTTAATGTGTGTGAACAGTCTGCTCATTTACTAGAATAATATATCCTAAATGGCTTCAATGTGTTCATAGACAGCGAACACTGAAAGCAGTAATTGGAAAAATACATCACCAGTCCAAATGTTCTTACGGTCTTAGGTTGGAGTCTGGTGATCCTCCTTAATTCTTTGTTTAGTCAGGATAGAGGATTCTAGAATTATTGACTGAGATTCACATTCTAAGCAGTTTACTATAAAAATACAAAGGATGTAGATGGACCCATAGTTTAGTTATGAGCTGGACAACAAATAGATTTTCTTAAATTCACACCTTTATTTGTGTATATTATTCATCTAAAAACATCTTCTGGGTGAATAATATTATAGAACTATAAGGTCAGAATTTGAATTTCTACCATAAAGTAGAATGCATACATAAAAACCATGGGATGTTTAATCAACTATAATAAAGCACATTGTTTTAGAATTAATGGGGTATATTTATTCTGGTGATTCTAATTTACTGAAACCATAAACATTATGAAAAAACTAACTATATTAGTTAGATAATGCTAGCAGTTGTAATAGAAAAGAACCTGAAACCCATGGCTTAACACCATGAAAGACTGTATCTTGCTAAAAATAAAGACAAAGCTGTTCCTGATTGATGGTAGAAGGGATTTTGTTCTATTCAGTATTGTATGGAATCAGGCTGAAAAGGCTCTGCCATCTTCAACGTGTGTAGTGTCCCTCTGAGGCTTATAACAACAGTGTGGCCCTCAGGCTGTCTGGGAGGGAATGTGGATACACTGCATATTACAGAGCAACTGGCAGATCCAGTGACAAGTCCCTGGTTCTGACACAAACCTGAGAAGCATTTGGCAAGTTGCCTAAGCCTTGATAATGATTGGGATCCTATCAAGATTGTCTAAAATGTATGGAGAACAGTGAGACATAGAAGATGTGAATGACTATCATTGAAGATATATCTATCTATCTATCTATCTATATATAGATAGATAGATAGATAGATATGTGTGTATATATATATGTTCATCTGTGGTTTTTGTTTTTTGTTTTTTGTTTTTTTTTTACTGTTGTAGGTACATCTATTTTAGTTTAGTTGTCAAAGCATAGTAAAACAATGAAATTGTGCAAGAGTTTTATGAATCAGTGACTCCTAATCCCTGCCAGGTTGAATGTGTTGAAGCTCTCTTTATTGTCTTGGCTGTTGCTCTCATCATCTTCTAAGAAGTGCCCTCCTTTCCTATTCTTGACCTCCCCCCACTCCAAAAAACAAAAAACAAAAAAACCTCTTACCTAGCATTAGTGCCCTATCCAAACCCATCTCTTCTAATGGAAAGTACCACATACAATATAAGTGAACAAAGAAAATAACCCTGTTGGAAAGAGTAGAGACTGGTCACAGAAATACTGACTGATCAGTCAGGAGGAAAGAGCATGGAAGATTTTAGGACCAATGTTGCCAAGAAGTACATAACACTTTTGCTCACATTCCATTTCCTAGAATAGTCACATGATCACAACTAACTGCAAAGGGAATAGAGGTCTAGTGTGAAAATAAAGAACAGACAGTTTGGTAATTAGCAATCCCTGCCACACAAGCTATCAATAGAACATTAATATGTGGCAAAATTATATTTATAACTTAGTTATTCACATGCAAATATGTATATGTATACGGAAATGCTATAATTGAGACTTTTATAAGCAATAAAACAAACAAACAAATAAATAAATAAATTCAAACCTAAGAAAAGTTATTAAAGTAGTAATATTGGGAATTGGAGTTGTAATGCAATTTTTCTTTAAATTCTGTAATGTTTCTTAACCAAAATTTGACCAAAATGCATGCAATAAAAAATTCTACTGCTTATTTGAAATACTTAGATTGTCACTTTCTTATAGGATCCTTCAATGTACTTAAGCAAGAATAAAACTTCGGAGGTAATAATAACAACTAGTATTAATTCAACTCTTCCCATGTGCTAGGCCCTATTCCAAATGCTTTAAATGTATAACTCATTTAATCCTTGCCACAATCACATGAAATAGGTACTGTTTATTACATGTATTATATTACAGATGGGATACAGGAAGCTCAGAGGATTAGGTAACTTCTCTAGTAAGACGTTGGATCCCAGATTCAATGTCTTTCAAATTCAAATTCTGAGTTGATAGTTAGTTTGAGGAGAAAAGACAAAATCCAAGGAACAGTAGGGTTGGCTCCCTAAAATGCTTCATAAAATCATGTTCTAGTTAATAGAGTTTCTGTATACAAGATGTGACGAAACTTTGAGCCATGCAGTTTTTATTTACACACAGATTTTCAAACTCATGGTGATAATCCAAATAGGTGGAAATGCTGAATTGAAGATAAATCCTTAAAATAACAAAAAATTTATTTCCTACTTTAAGTTATTCTACGAATATAAACTTACCACTAATAATTTGTAAGGTTAGCTTTGTAATTATTTCACAACCCTTCATCATTTCTGTCTTCAGCCTCTCAGGTGCTTCCCTCTTCTTCACGTCATGAGCTCCTAGATACTTACTTGGCCATTTCTTTTCATCTGCTGGGCTTACTGGATGCTATGCTGCTATAGTTCAATGAAAACGCAGTTTTTATTATCTTTCGCATCTTATTTCCCAATGAGAAGGAGAACACAGTCTCTAGCCCAGAGCCACTGTAAGTACAGATGGTCTGTAATGGGCTCATTCCTTCTGTATATATTGAGATAGTTTTTTTATCAGTTCTTACAGTGGGCCAGGCACTGTGCTAAGTGCTTTTGATTCATTGGCTTATTTAGTCCTTATAAAAGCTCTATATTGGTATCGTTTTTATCTCCAGGAAAGGAAGTGAAAGCATAGAATAGTTAAATAATGTGACCCGTTAGTGAAGGAGCCTGTATTTGAACCTAGAAATTTTGACTCCAAAAAAAACCTCTTACTAACCCTGCTCTAACTCTTACCTGGGATTCCACACTTAAATCATGTGCTCTCCCATGGTCATTTCACCTTTTTAAAATGAATTTCTCTAGGATGTATGTTTAATGCATACAGCTTCTCTTTGGAATCATTGCTTACTTTACTGTTCAGTGAATGTGGTAGGGCTTAGGTGGTTAAGAGAATAGTGATCTGAGTCATGAGAAGAAAGTATTGAGCACTTACCATGTGCCAGGTTCTGGGAAAAGCACTCTGTTTAAAATATAGCATATAAATTTTCAGAAACTTTGGGTAGATACTATTACCACCGTTTTAGAGATGAGGAAACTGAATTTTAAAGATAATTAATAACTTCTAGATTACTCAGCTCTTCAGTGCAGGGTTATGCTACAAACTTAGGTTTGGCCCTGAAGCATAGATTATTAGCTATTAAACTAAGAATCTTCCATAAGCATTCCATAAATACTAGATTCTTTCATATAAAATACCTAATTTCATTACCATCGTTGCTCAAAATAGTAGGGAAAATTAATACAGAGATAAGGGTAATTTAAATACATATACTAGTAATAAATGCTAAGGCTGGTATGAAAACCCAGATCTATGTATCTGTGGAGTTTAAATCTTCTCCTAATATATTTCCTCCAGGCCCTCTCTCCAGAACCACCATTACTGTATTCATTCATTCATTTATTTATTAGTGCGTTTATTCATGTGTTTATTCAATGTGCCCCTTTTCTTGAGGCACATAAGGGTGCTATGCATAGTGGGGAGTAAAACAGTTTTTGAGGCTTTTGGCCTAATGAGGGAGAAAAATATTAATTCATTGATATTAATAAACTCATACAAATATGTAGTTGGAAATTGCAATCTAGGACTGATCTCGTTTGAACAGAGGGATTCCTGGAAGCTATCCCAAGGGGAGCATTATTTTAGCTGGCATGTGAAAGGTTAGTGGAAGTTTACTAAATATGATTAGTAGGAGGTAGAAAGAGACTGCGCTAGGCATAGTCTAACTCTCCCAGAAAGAGTCTTCTATTATTTCCTGAACAAGTATTTGTACAAACTTTTTCATTTGCTGATTAAACCCATTTTTTTTTTTAGTGAAGCTTCTTGAAAAATGTCTTAGTTTACTTACATAAATATCGATACAGGCATCTAATAGCTAGATGCATGACATTTTCTTATTCAGAGTTCACTTATCAAGCATCCTCAATTATCTGGAATATACTTTCCAATTAGAAAAACAGAAAAAAAACAGTAGAATTTATATCACTCATAAAGGGGTCAATGAGATTAAAAGCATAAAATATAGCCTCTAGAACTTGAAAAGTGCATTCATATATTAACCATTAAATAACAGGGGCAAATGGCCCTTCACATCTCGAGAAACATTGACATATTAATCTCTAACAAAGTAATTGACATTTACTTAATAACCCTGAATCACCAGCCATGCTGAATATCATGGTGAGTATATTTCTATAAGGAACTAGATAAATACATATGTCATATGTATTATAAGTATGCATATTTTGTGTTTAGTGCCGTGAAACAAAGTTTTGTTTACGTGCAGAATTCATTTGCATACATCTAGATAAATGGAGTATTATTCTAGGTAAGAGCTTTTCAGTTTATATTTGTAATATTTACTAATACTTCCTGACATTAAAAAATCCTTTACATATATGAGTGATTCATAATCATTCACTGTGATTTTGCATTTGATTTGAAGTAAAATCCTGCAAATTCAGTTAAGGAAAACTTGGAAACTTAGATATTACAGACTTTTTCCCCAAATACATAGGAACTAAACATACAGAATATTCCTCTTTCTAAAGTTCAAAAATTAGAAAATATGCTTGTAGATATCTAGAGAAACAATTTATTTAACACTGAGATAACAACAAACAAACTGGAATTCTTAATTTGGCATCAAAGCAGTCTGTATACAATCAGCCTTGAAATGCCATAGAGGTATACAAAGAATGAGAAACACTAAAAAGGACAGGTAAACATGGTCATGGTGATGGGGCATCTGTAAGGGTCAACTGCATGATGCAATGCTCATCAGGTGGTGAACAAAGGAGCTTTTTGTGTGGATCCCTGAATTAGACATGATGCATATCTAACAGGGATGCTTATTTTTACATTCCAGATACTCCTATTTTAGCCACTTTCTGTGTTTTTCAGTGTGTTAAAGAAATATCTTTTCATATTACTAGGTATTAATGCCTGTGTCATAAGCCTTCAAATTATATACTACTTTGTTACTTGTTAAGAAGAATGGCTATTCTTAGTGTCATATAATACAACTTCTGCCAATCTTTGTTTTATTCAAGGTTCCCTTTAGTGGATTTGGAAATGTGGATTTTGTTTACTTGAAACTGGGAAAGTTAAAAAAAATATATTGAGAACAGTTCATTAGGTCTTTATTCCTGCCTTCCTACTTTCATTTATTCTATTCTTCCTAACAGTGAATAACTTCAGTATGATTTGAATTGCAGCATTTTCTCCTTGAGCATATTCTGCCAAGATCCCGTTTCTTGAATGCGTGTGTTTTAATTGGGCTTCCATGTGGTGATAGATGCCGGGCTCCCTGCTAGTCCTTTTCTGGCTTCTATAATTCTTAGCACAGATGGTTTTTACGACACTACTTCTTCCTCCCACCCTTCACCGCCCTGACAATAAATACTGGTACGGGCCCCTGAGGTATTCATTCATCTCGCAGGCCTCCGAACAAACTAGGCAGCATCTCATGATTGGGAAGAGTGACAGCGGGAGGAAGGGATCATTACCAGACACTAGAGCAGACCTAGGCACCACCCTTGGGAATTCGCAGCAGACCGTGCAAGACAAAAATGGACCAGCTCTCACTGTCCTCAGATTTTAAAGCCTACTGCTTGCTCTTTAAGGTTCATTTCAGTTTTTGTTTTGTTTTGTTTTTTAATTCCCCAGAGTAGAGAGGGAGATAGAATAGGAAAATATAAATTAACTTTGAAAGACTTAGGAATATGTGCATTTCAGGAGTGTTGATGGAGGAAATATGAAAGAAATTGTGGATTATTAGGGTAATTCATGAACATATCTAATGGTCAGCGGAGAAACACAGAGCCTGGGAAGCTGTAAAGACTGATTTTGAATGCTGTGCCTCCCTTTACTCTGATCAATATGTACCATTCCATTAGGCCTTCAGTAGGTTAATTGACTGGCACATATAATGATTTTATGAGACTCATTGACATTTATTTTATTCATTCAACAAATAATTGATTTATCACTCACTGTTTGCCAAGTGCTGAGGACACAGGGATACAGTTATAGGCAAAAGCAGCCACCATACTTACTAATTTTTCATAGCATCATCACACTGTATGAACTCATAATTGCAAACCAAGATAAGTATTCTGAAAGAAGGGGGCCTGTTTCTGTGGGAAACTTGTGCTCAAGGATTCTAACCTACAGTAAGGAGAGGTGATTAAGTAGGGCTTTCCTTCCTG
Source organism: Ailuropoda melanoleuca (assembly GCF_002007445.2). Taxonomy (NCBI): domain Eukaryota; kingdom Metazoa; phylum Chordata; class Mammalia; order Carnivora; family Ursidae; genus Ailuropoda; species Ailuropoda melanoleuca. The sequence goes on along the minus strand of NC_048224.1, from coordinate 20,059,202 downwards.
AAATGTGAAGGTTAGGTGGAAAGGAGGAGGTGTGTCTGTTTTGGGATAGGGGATTGGGAAAGCATTTTAGATAGGAGGAGACTTAGACACAAAGTTTCTTGGAAGAGACAGATAAGGTCCTTGGGACATTTGGGTGGCTCAACAGGTTAAGCTCAGGTCATGGGATTGAGCCCTGGTTCTAGTCCTGGGCTTCTTGCTCAGTGGGGAGCCTGCTTCTTCCTCTGCCTGCCACTCCCCCTGTTTGTGTGCTCTCTCTCTCTCTGACATATAAATAAATAAAATCTTAAAAGAGAGAGAGAGAGACAGATAAGGTCCTGATGGATGGCCCAGGGTTCTGGCTGATAGTTTGAAGAGCCTAAAGATGAAGCAAAGTGAAAGTAATTCTTACTGGTATTGCTCCAAAATCAAACTACAGTAGATACTTGATACAGAAGTGCGAGGCTGCAAGGCTGGCAAGGCAAGTCACCAAGCATCCTCTAAAACATCTAGAACTTTGGAGAAGGATGAAGAATAGCATGCATATCATGAAGAGAAGAGTCGTCCCAGTTTTAAAGCTCTAAAAGTTTGACTTAAACTTTTACCAAAATGTACCCAGTAATTTTAAAAGAAGTCCCCTAATTTTGCCAGCCCAGCTATTTATTCTCTGAGAAGGTAATCTTTGAAAAGCTAATTTTTAGTAACATCGATTATTTTTTAATGTGGTGTCCCATACCTTCATCCCTGAGTATGAAAACTATCAGAAAAAGCTGTCTTTAAACCCATTTTTATGTTTAATAATGTCCCGGAGTACTCAGCTTTTGTGAATGATTATCATTCCAATGCTCTTGTTCTTTACATGGTCCCTAAACCTCTTCTGTTTTTCAACTCGTAGATGGTTTCATATTTTCAGAAGCACTGTTTGAAACCAACCTTGAGAAAGGCAGACAAGACACTAAAAAAAGCAGTAACCTGACACTGAGTCACTTTAGGAACTGCTATTACATCTTCAAAGCCACACATATATGGATGCTTCCTAGCATGAGATTATAAATACAGACATTAATCTTACATGGAGTATTTATGCCCTCAGTTTGTAAGTGATCTTCATTGTTTGAAAGGAGTGGAGTTTGAGTTTCCAGTGTGGCATGAAGTCACTTAGAAGAGTTCAGAAGTCGCTATTCTGTCCTAACAACAAGTAAAACTTGGAACAAACCGAAAAATTGACAGCTCTTCATAGATCTGTCGGAGAAGTGAGGTCACAAGGCAAAATGCTGCCTCAAAAATTGAGAAGGACAGCCTGGATACAGAGTCACAAGTTACTAGAACAGATGCCCATCAGCAGAAAACTGTGGGAACCAGTATTGGGGCAGGAAAACCTGTCCAGTAATTGATGAATTACTGGAGGCTCAGTGGAAACAAATCTGAGAGTTAAAAACTCCAGGGGTGGGGGGGCGCAGTCATATAGGGACCCTCACATGTTGCTGAGTTTTACCTCCAGGAGCTGTATCAGATTCTCACAGTGAAGATGGAAGAAAAACCCCTTTGTGCTTCAGGCAGGGAAAAGATTCAAGTAGCTATTTTGAAATAGGCCTGTCCTCAAAAGAAACTATTTTACAGAGCCTAACCTATTGGGGTTTTGTTAGAGCCCAGCTGCCCTGTTGAAAGGGAAATACCCCATCCAAGCCCACTGTAGCTATTCTGTCTCACCTAAGAGGGGTTAGGTGGGACTGAGAAGCAATTGTGAAGGTCACAGTCCAAGGTCACCACCTCACTGAAAGACTGAGGCCTAATCACAGGGCTACAGACTGCTTCCCTTCCCTCCATACCTTACCACGACATTACCATAGACCCATTTACTGCAGTTCCTTATACTTGGTACATCATGTCTGACTACCAAGAAAAACTGTAAGTCATATTGAAAGGCAAAAAACACAGTTTGAGGAAACTGAGCAAGCATTAGAACTAGAATCAGATATAGCAAGAATATTGGAATTATCAGACCATGAATTTAAAAATCTATGATTGGGGCGCATGGGTAGCGCAGTCATTAAAGCGTCTGCCTTCGGCTCAGGGCGTGATCCTGGCATTCCAGGACCGAGTCCCACATCGGGCTCCTCCACTGGGAGCCTGCTTCTTCCTCTCCCACTCCCCCTGCTGTGTTCCCTCTCTCGCTGGCTGTTTCTCTGTCACATAAATAAATAAAATCTTTTAAAAAAATAAAAATAAAAATCTATGATTGATATGCTAAGTGCTTTCATAGACAATGTAGACACCATGCAAAACAGATGAATAAGGTAAGCAGAGATGGAAAGTAAAGATTTTATAAAATAAGAACTTTTTTTTCACAATTGATCTAACAAGTGACAGGTCTTTGTGCTTTTTTTTTCCCCCAAAAACAAATGTAACAAAAGTGTATTTGGTGACTATAGCTTATGTACAAGTGAAATGAATGACAGAAATGATACAGGGGAGGAATTCGGGATATTTTATTATTATACTTATATACTTATAAGTATGTACTTATACTACCTGTGAAATATTATAGTATTATTTGAAAGTGGACTTAGCTTAGCTGTAAATACATATGGTAAACTCTGGGGCAACCACTGGGAGGTACTACGAAAGGAGAGAAAATGGAATCATATGAAATATTCAACACCCTTCAATCAGAAGTGGACAGATCCAACAGGCAGAAAACCAGTAAGGGCATAGTCTAACACAAAAGCATCATTACTGAATTGGATATAACTGGTATCTATAGACCGCTTCATTTAACAACAGTAGAATATACTTTCTTTTCAAGCTGATATAGGACATTCTTCAAGAAAGACCACATTCTGGGTTATAAAACATACCTTAACAAATTTAAAGGAATAGAAATCATGCAATGTGTCCTCATAGGCCACAATGGAATTAAACTAGAAATGAATAATGGAAAGATACGTGGGAAATCCCAATATATGTGAAAAATATTTCCTGAAAGTACATTGTCAAAAGAAATCTCAAGAGAAATTAAAAATAAGTTAAATGAAAATGATAATGCAACTTATCAAATTTTATAAGATGCAGCAAAAGTAGCGCATAGAGGGGATTGTATAGCATTGAATGCTTACGTTAAAAAAGAACAAAAATTTAAAGTCAATGATCTAAGCTTAGTCTTAGGAAAGTAGAAAAAGAAGAGCCAATTAAATCTAAAGCAAGCAGAAGAAAAGAAATAATAAAAATTAGAGAAAAAATTAAATTGGAAACAGGAAATCAAAAGAGAAAAACAAACAGAAACTCCAAAAGTTGGTTCTTTAAAAAAGATCAATAAAATTGATAAGCTTTTAACCAGAGAGAGAGAGAAGATTCAAATTACTAATATCAGAAATGATATTTTGAAAAAACAAACTCCAAAACTGGTTCTTTAAAAAAGATCAATAAAATTGATAAGCTTTTAACCAGAGAGAGAGAGAAGATTCAAATTACTAATATCAGAAATGAGAGAGGATATCACTACAGATCCTATGGATATTAAAAAGTTAATAAAGGAATACTATGAACAACTCTGCCCACAAATTTGATATCCTAGGTGAAATGGACAAATTAGAAAACCCATCTGCCAAACTCACACAAGAATAAAGAGATAATCTGATACTGAATCAATAGTTAATAACCTTCCAAGAAAGTGGCAGGCCCAGATGGGGGTCACTGATAAGTTCTACCATTCTACCATTTAAGGAAGGACTTACACCAATTCTCTATAATCTTCCAGAAGATAGAAGCAAAAGGAATACTTTCTGACTTATTCTATGAGACCAACGTTAACCTAATATCAAAACTATGAAAAGATAATACAAGCAAATTACAGATAAATATCTCTCATGAACATAGATGCAAAAATCCTTAACAAAAGCACAGCAAATTGAATCCAGCAATATATAAAAATAATTATAAACCATGACCAAGTGGGATTCATCCCAGCATGCAAATCCAGTTCAACATTCAAAAGTCAATTAATGTAATCCATCACATCAACAGGTTGAAGAAGAAAAATCATATGATCATATCAGTAGATGCAGAAAACATTTGGAAAAAAAAATCCAGTACCCATTCATGATAAAAACCTTTAGCAAATGAGGAATACAGAACTTTTTCAACTTGATAAAGAATATTTACATAAAGCCTAAAACTATTATCATACTTAATGATGAAAAACTTGAAGCTTTTCCACTAAGATTAGGAAAAAGGCAAAGAAAAGATATCTATCTTCTCTTGCAACACCTTTTTATTTATTATTTATTGTTTTTTTATTTTTTAAAGATTTTATTTATTTGAGAGAGAGAGAGAATGCACCCACACATGGTCCCGCCCATACAGGGGGAGGGGTGGAGGGAGAGGTGAAGTAGACTCCCCACTGAGCAGGGAGCCTGACATGGGGCTTGATCCCACGACCCTGAGACCAGGACCTGAGCCAAAGTCAGACGCTTAACTGACTGAGCCACTCAGGTGCCCCACTTAGGACACCTTTTTAATATCATACTTGAAATTTTAGCTAATGCAATAGAACATGAAGAGGAAATAAAAGGTATTCAGAATGGAAGGAAGAAATAAAATTGTCTTTGTTTACAGAAGATATGATCATCTATGTAGAAAATACTAAAGAATCAACAAAAAATGATTATAGCAAGTTTGCAGGGGACAAGGCTATTATGGAAAAATCACTTTCCTATATACACTCAAAGAACAAGTGAAATTTGAAATTAAAAATAAGCTGCCATTTTTACTAGCAAAAACAAAATATAAACATATATTTAACAAAATATGTGTAGGATCTGGTGAGGAAAACTACAAAATTCTGATAAGTGAAATCAAAGAACTAAACAAATGGAGAGATATTCCATGTTCGTGGACAGAAAGGCTCAATATCATCAAGAGGTCAATTCTTCCCAACTTGATCTATAATTTCAATGAAATTCCAGTCAAAATCTTCACAAGTTATTTTGTGAATATCAACAAATAGATTCTAAAATGTGTATGGAGAGGCAAAAGACCAGAATAGCAAACACAGTATTGAGGGAGAAGAACAAGTTGGAGGACTGACACTACCTTATTTTAAGACTTATTATTAACCAACAGTAATCACAATAGTGTACTGGTGAAAGAATATACAAATAGATCAATAGAACAGAATCGAGAGCCCGGAAAAGACCCACATAAATGCATTCAACTGATTATTTGATGGAGGCATAGAGATAATATGATGAAGAAAAGAGTCTTTTCAATAAATAGTGCTGGAACAACTGTACATCAACATGAAAGAAAAAAGAAAGAAAGAAAGAAAGAAAGAAAAGAAAGAAAGAAAGGAAGGAAGGAAGAAAAAAGAAAGAAAGAAAGAAAGAAAAGGAGAAAGAAAGAAAAAGAGAAAGAAAGAAAGGAAGGAAGAAAAAAGAAAGAAAGAAAGAAAGAAAGAAAGAAAGAAAGAAAAAGAAAAAGAATGTAGATTTAGATTTTGTATCTATCACAAAGATAAACTCAAAATGGATCATAGTAAAATGCAAAACTATAAAACTCCTAAAAGATAACAGGCAAAAATTAAATTGACCTAGGTATGGCTATTACTTTTTAGATACAACATTGAAGACATAAACCATGAAAAGAATTGGAAGTTAAATTTCATCAAAATTAAAAATCTCTGCTCTGCAAAAGATACTGTCGGGAGAATAAGAAGTCTTTGGAGGACAGTTTGGTAGTTTCTTACCAAAGTAAACATACTCCTACCATACAATCCGGCAGTCGTGCTGGTTGGCATTTACCTAATTGAGTTAAAAAGTTGTGTCCACAGAAGAACCTGCACACAGATATTTATAGCAGCTTTGTTTATAATTGCCAGGCCTTAGAAGCAACAAAGATGGCCTTCAGTAGGTGAATGGATAGACAAATTCTTGTACATCCAGACACTGGGATATTATTCAGCATTAAAAAGAAGTCAGTTGTCATATCATGAAAAGGTATGAAAGAACCTTAAATACATATTAATAAGTGAAATAAACTGACCTGAAAATATTACTATTGTATGAGTCAACTGTATGACATTCTGGAAAAAAACAAACAATTGTGGAGACGGGAAAAGATCAGTGGTTATCAGGTAGGAAGGGGGAAGAAGGGATGAATAGACAGAGAACAGAAGATTTTTAGGGTCACGAAACTATTTTGGGTGATAGTATAATGGTAGATACATGTCATTATATATTTGTCAAAACCCATGGAGTGTACGATATCAAGAGTGCAACTCAATGCAACATTCGGACTTTGTGTGATGATGATATGTCTGTGTAGGTTTTTTGATTGTAACAGATGTGTTACTCTGGTGAACTATTTGTTAATAGGCAGACTGGGGAGCGTGGGTGGTAACAAGGGGCATATGGGAATTCTCTGTATTTTCCACACAGTTTTGTTGTGAAACTTTAAGTGCTCTAAAAAAAATGAAGTCTATTTTTAAAGAAACTGTAGGGCCTTGGGGAGTTGGTTAAAGAATTTGATCTAGAGGACTTCAATATGTTTTACTAAATATTGAGACCTAGAACTTAACAAAACACAACTTTGAAGGTCTTGAACTCACAGAGGTTTGGAGAGAATGTCACTGAATTAAGAACAGGCTGAACAGTGTTAAACATTTCATACGACATCAGTCTTTGGGATCTCTAGTTCCATTGAAAAAGTGTAATTTTTTAAATAACAGAATCCTAATTTAGAGATGTACAAGGGACTTATGCTAGCAGCTTACTATAACACATACTTATTATAAATGTATTCATAATGAAATAAAATAACCATGATACAAATATTGTTGAGCAAATTTTAATCAGGTAGGAAAAAAGCATGGAGAGCCAGAATTCACATCCTTAAATTCCAAATTTTCATGAAGCTTAATCTTCAAAAATATGTACACAGTGGTTACATATATCATATCTTTTTGCATTGAAAATATACCAGGTTATAAGGTCCCTTACTAAATCTAAGTAGTTTGTTAATAGGGCCACCCTTATGTAGACATTTCTTCACTTACCAATTTTCAGTAGTGATTCAATCAATAAAGCCTTAATTAATTTTGACAGAATTTTCCATCCAAATTTAATGTGTATTTTTTAAGTTAAGGCTGTTAAAGCCAAGCTATGAAATGATCTAGAGGAAAAGTTGTATGCTTCTTAAGAAATAATATTGTATTTTATTTAAAGTCAGAGATCTATTATGAAGTATTGCAGGGATAAGAAGTGCCCTGGGGTTTTTTGAACTGATTAGCTTTTGTAGTTTACTTGATGATACAGATTCCACTTAACAAAAAGCTTATCAAGAGTTACAATGAGGATGAAATGTGACTCCTTAACCTATCTCACAGTAGACACGTTACCCCTATTTTCCTAAATAGTATTTCTACTTCAGTTAAATATGGACACATGTGTTTCACAGTACTTTTTCCAAAATAGCAACTTGGATTTTGTTTTTCTTTAAACAAAGATCTGAACTTTTGGAAATGAAATGAACTATAGTTTGGAAAGAGATGGTACCAATTTTTAATAACTCTTAAAACTCTAGGATTCTTCAAAACAAAGTTTGAAAAAAATATTCTAAGCAGTAGTTAGTGCTTTTTTTTTTCAAAGTAGGTTTTATTGTGTAATGTAAAATTCCATTTTCAGAAGTTTATACTCAGCACCTTAACTGTCAAAAATACCTAATAGGTTTCAAGAAGATATGCTGCCTGGGAATGCTGGGGTACCGTGAAGAGTGAGTAAATAAGAAGCAGGTCTAGACAGAACACCAGGAAGAAAAGGAAAGGAGGTCAGAACTAGGGATCATTATCTTATATCAAGGTTTCTGGTTTTAAATTGAATTTCCACTCTACTTGCCTTGTGAGTTCATGTGGCGTTCTAATCAGTCCAGGAATAAAAGTCTACTTGAATAGACAGAAATAATATATTCTTCATAAAATTTTGAAAAAATACGACACCTCACTTCTGAATCCCAGGAGATTAAGTGTGGAGGTTATGTGGATTAGTTTTTGGATTCCATTAAGAATAAAATAAATAAGTTAATGATGATGATGATGATGATGATGGTGATGGTATCAGGGACTCACCAGCTAAGGAAATAATAGAAGCAAAGTCATTATGCTAAGGAATAAAAATTTAGATCATGTCCCTTTTATAATGCAAAATCTGTATTGTTTCTGACAGGACACATTTCAGCCACCTTAGCTCATCTTAATTCCTTTTCAATGAAGCCTGACATTTAATTAAGTAAACAGCTTTTTCATTTGGCATTAAGGATGTCTAGCTTCCTACAACCTATCTAGCATCTTTGTTTTTGTTTTTTTTTTTT
>NC_048224.1:20000332-20050493 GCF_002007445.2 Ailuropoda melanoleuca | reverse complement strand
CCCAGCCGAAGGCAGACGCCTAACCGCTGTGCCACCCAGGCGCCCCTATCTAGCATCTTTGAATCTCACTTGCATGCAACAATAATTCCCTACTCTGAACTTCCAATAATAACTTACCTCTGCTTATATATATGGACACTCTTAATCCTCTTAATTTGATTTACCTTCTATTAGAGTGCAAGCTTACTGAAACCAGGTTCTATAAATATGCTATCACCCAAGTTTTCCTGATTCCTATTAAACGCTCAGAAATGAATTCATTCGTTCATTACTGAGTAAACAAAACAGTAAATCAACTTGCGGCTGTGTTGGAGACATTTAACTCAAGAAGTTAACTACAGGTTTGGAACGAATGTGAAAGGCTCCTCTACATTTAGTAAATTTGCTTTCACGTTTGCAAATCTTATTCATGTGTAACTTTGGGTAAGCCCATTTGTCATAATGGAGATACAGCACAATTACATGTCATTGTCATGTTTCCATTTACTGGGAGAAAGCTTTCTCCAAACTGTGGATTTAGACCACGGGAAATGAAATGAGCAGTGCAGAATCTTGGTATGTGTATTTGTTACAATTAATGTGGTGGCAGAATATTCTTCTAATAGCCATCTGAAGGCAGAAGGATAGACAAAGATTTCAGTAGCTTAGAATAGCTTCAAGAAGTACCAATGAAAGATAAAGAAACTGCTATCTAAAGGAAGTTAATAGTTTATGTTATGCAAAGAAAATGAGACGATAGGGTCACAATTAAGGAACAAAAATAAGAAAAAAAATCTCCATATTATGCTTTTTATCAAGTGGAGTTTTGTTGTTTTTTTTTTTTTTAAGGAAATCACAATACACATAACATGGAAATGAGTGGAAAGAAAATTGATCCTAATATTACTTCAAGAATACTATTATTTTTGTTTAAGTGAATCCAGTAGCTCATGCATTAAACCTAAATATTTATCTTTCAAAAAACCATTATCAGTGGTCAAGTTATACTTTTATATATGTATATATTTTTTTTACTTTTCTTTTTAATTTGAGTATAGTGGATACACAATGTTACATTAGTTTCATGTGTACAACTTATTTTTATATTTGTAACTGCAAAAAATCAAATGATTCAGAAGTATATCTATTTTAAAGTAATATCCTCTCATTCTCCAGACGCTTTTGTTTTAACTTTTAAAAGATGATTTTATTAAATCAAGTCATTGCACTTGGTCATTTTATTGCTACAGCAAAACAAGGCCATTAAATTTTTAATGCTTCTCATTTCTGATTTTAACTGATTGTCTTATCCTGTTCATACATTTCAAGTTTAAATGCAAGCATAAAATGTTTACCAACTCGAGAGCACTTTTTTTTTCTCCTGTGATCACAATAAGAGGCATATAAAGAAGATAACCCCCATTTTCTTCCTATATTCAGACTTAAATTTCCTTTTTTTTTAAACAAATGTTTTTTATATTCTGCATATTGTTCTGCAGTTTGCTGTGTTCATTCAACAGCATTGGAGACATTATAATACTTTACTATATGGAAGTACTACAATCTACTTAATTGTCCACTTACTGACAGGCACTTAGGCTATTTCCCAAAAATACTACCATAAACCATTGAAAAAATGTATTCTATCATTTGATTTTTTTGCCTTCTATCTATCCACCTACCTATCAATGCATTTATGTTGATGTTTTCCTAATATACATTCCTTGAAGTGGAATTGCTAGTTATAACCTTTTTAAAAAGTTACCAGCTATTAATAAAGTATCATGTAAAATAGATCCTTATCTATATGAATATAGATGTGGATATGGATTTTTACCTGTAAAATAGTTGTATTAATCTATGTATGGATATGGATTTTTATCAAGAGTGCATATGAGTACTTATTTTCCCACCCCTTTGCATAAGCTGGATATTATCATTATTTAAAACATTATGCCCCTATGATGTATATATCAATTAAAGTTTCATTTATTTGACATTTAATCAAGTTGAACATTTTTCATATATTTATTGCTTAATGAAGCAGCATAGGAATGAATGTAACAATTGTTGAGAACTCAGTGACATCTGTTTTTAGGGTTTGCCCTAAGTTAAGCCTGCCAGTTATAAATAGCTCTGTTCAAGACCATCATGACAAATTTGAAATGCCTGTTCCTTGTTCTGTTCTTTTATGGAAATGCTGATTTTCTGTATAAGGATTTGGAGCACATAAAGTGTGCTGACAGCTCAATGGGTACAGTTCACATACAATAAATTTCATAAGCTGCATAAAGAGTAACAGGCAGGATAAAACCATGAAAACACATTTAGAGGAGATAATGGCATCTCATTTAATGGGAAATTATGGTTTTAAAAGTATCTATGTCAATGACTCATTTACTTAGTCTCTGAAAGATAAGAATCCAATTTATATATAATTCACTTATGGCCTTGACTAACCTTGCCCTTCCATTCATCATCCCTAGACCCCCCAACACTATTGATATATGAAAAAATGGTTAAATATGTGGTCTCTAGAGATGGACTGCATAAGTCTGGATTCTAGTTCTTTCTGGTCATACTAGCTGTGTCATCGTGGTCAAGTTATTTAATTTCTTGTGCCTTGGATTCCTAACTTTTTAGAAATTGGGATAATAATATCTACTCCATAGGATTGCTATGAGGACTACAGGAGTCGGTATATACATAAAGATTTTAGATAGTATAAATTAGCATCGTGTGATTGGTATAGGTGTTATTTTCATCAGGAAGTCCTTTGGGTAATAGGAAAGGCCGTTTGAGGTATAGCAATGAGTGTATTTACTGAAAATATTAATACAGATACAGAAAAGAAATAGTAAGATGCTAAAAGAAAATTTACCCATAGAAAGAATTTTGTACAAGAAATTATAAGAATATTTTTTCCTTATCCTTCTTCCTTCTGAATCATATGGGACCCAGGAGACAAATACGAATCTGTGCTGTTAATACTCATCTATCGTATTTGAATTAATATAAAACAATGAAAGACTGGTCTGGGAACATTATCTGTAATCGCAATCTGTAATGGAAAAAAATGGGTTCCATATCCAAACAACTGACTTACAAAAGATCTTTTGGAAAACCATATATTCAATTAAAAATTGCTTTGTGCAGGAGTTTTTAACTGGGCTATGGAAGTTATAGCTAGAAACCATAATAATCTAATAGTTTTCACTAAATATCATCTTGTATGCTCAAAATGTCAGTAAGCACATGGATATTGATATGGTTAGTGTATTATACTTGTTGGTAAGAATAAATTGGGTAAGTACCACTTCTAATAGGATATACATAGAGTATATTTCACCCAAGTGGAAGTGCTATCACCATTGTGATGAGAAGGAGGCTTATCAAAGCATTGATTTAGAGAAATAAAAAGCATATTAAAAATTATGAGAAATAAATTTCTAAAGAAGAAATACATTTTATCCACAATCCCACCAGTCTTTTCAAGCCACAGTGTTTTTCCAAGTTCTAAAAGGTCTATTGAGATTAGACTAGCCTGACATTTCAGAACCATGCTTTGAATAAGACCTTAACTCCAAGATAGATGGAGTTCAGAGTAAGCTTGATTAGAAGGATCTCATCAGAATCTAAGGTTAACTCTGGAGTAAGTCTAGACCTGAGCAGATGCTTTTTTTGTGCTTCCATTTCACCTATAGGTTTGTGTGGTAGAATAATTATTATATTTTTACAGTCTTTTGCTAAATCTGGGTCACTACATTGATGGCCTTTTAAGATCCCTTCAAGTACACAGTAAAGTGCCTAATCAATGGTAGGAATGCAGTAAATATTTAATGGATAAAATGAATGAACTATCAGTTACAGAAGTAAAAGTGAGAAATATTACGAGATTTCGGGTGTCAGAACATATTGGCTTTAAACATATGTCCTTGAGCTATGTAGTGAAGTTTGGGATTACTTTAACAGCAAAACAAAACTATGCAGTAATTTAGCATTTTTTTTCCTGCTAATGCTAATAATATTATTTAGACTCTTGGTGCTGAAACCTAGAAATTGATATGAGGATTCATAGTGCAAATATCAATTACTATGAATCGTCATTCATTTAACATTTCTGTACTTTTTCCATTCTAACCCAGAATTAAGCTTTGCAGATAATGAGAGCTGAGATCAGACCCCAACTCTGGGACTTACTGGATGTCTCTGCTTTGAAGTTTTCTCATTCATTTTAGTCTTATTTTCCTAATTTGTTAGATGGAGTTAATAACAAATTATATGTTTTCTTGGTGAATTGCAATGTATGTAGTCTGTAGCTTTGCTCTGACATACAGTAAGAATTCAGTAAATTCTAGCTCTTGATGCTACCAGGGTCATTATTTCACAATAATAATCTATTACAATGTTAGTAGCCAGATGCCTCCATATTATTATGCAAGCTTTTAAAATCCTCTTTGCTAAAATTCCACGTGGAGACATAAATCACTTTCATGATATAGTATGCACATTCATTATATAAATGTTGGATACCAGTTAGCCAAAATTCCCAAGATCACTAAGATACGAGATAGATATTCTTTTAAATTTTTTAGTATATACATGTGTTGCTTCAGTTCTGTAAGGATACAGCAGGGAGCCTAAACAAAATATTGTATCAGTGATTAAGACATAAGGTTTTGCTTGCACATGGAGGATAGAGGCTATAGGGAGAAAAAAGTCAATTTTTGATCCAATGCAGTAAAGATCAGAGATGGCCTCTAGTGTATTTACTGTAGTGTGGGAAAGAATGAAAGAGCCTAAATTTTATGAATGTTTTGTTTCCACAAATCAGCTTTACCCCAGGGTCAACAATCATGAAAATAATCAAAGCTGGTGAAATTAATGCATTAGCATTATATGTAATTTGTGAATGTAAAGAATTTGAGAGTGAACTGGCATCTTGTGAATTAAATTTTTGGCAGAATGACCTGATCCCATCAAGAATGTCTATCAGACTCTCTTGACAATCATTGAAACACATCCTTATCAGAGAGCAATTACTTTGCTTTAAAGCAGTAGTTTTCAAATTGTCATACTCGGAGCCCTGTGGTTCCTAAGAGACGCTGCTGGGCTGACAGTGTGTGTAGAGGTTCGGCCAGCATTGCACCAGACTTGCTGCAAACCCCATCCACTTGTCCCTCCACAGTGCCATCTACATTCAACCCCACTTTCATCTGTTCTGTATATTGAAGAACATTTTTTTTACCTTTATTTGCAATAATGGTTCCTCTAAGAAAACTCCATGTGATGGCAATGTGTCTGTATGAGTCTTCTGTTAAAATGCAAATGGAATAAAGCTATTATGGTCTTTGAGTCAACCCTTGGGAGTGAGTTGGCATGATAGAATGTGAAGGGTTGTGAGGTATCTAAAAGGTTCATTGTCAGGAGAAGTGAAGGAGGAAGATAGGGTGGAGGACCAAGGAATTTGCCTGAGAAAGTGGGAATTGGGTGGGATGGTTTGTGGTAAACCAGTGAAAGACATAGAAACATTAAAGACAAAGCATTTCTATCTTCCTGTGTATAGTTTTTTTGTGTGTGTTTTTGTTTGTTTGTTTATTTTAGAGTGAGAGAGCATGTGTGCACACTCAAGTTGGGGGGAGGCAGAGTGAGAGAGGGAGAGAGAGAATCTTAAGTAGGCTCCAGACTCAGCACAGAGCCCGATGCAGGACTCCATCTCACAGCCCTGAGGTCATGACCTGAGCTGAAATCAAGAGTTGGATGCTTAGCTGACTGAGCCATCCAGGTACCCCTTCCTATGTATAGTTTTGATAAGATCTCTTGAAACAACTTTGGAAAATATTTGCAAAACTACTCATGAAGGGAAAATAAAATGCTCTAGAAACAGATGCCAACATTTTTTCCAGGTGGGAAATGATGATTGCTTCTCCCAAGGCAGTAAGAGTAGGCAGGGGTCAAAGGATAAAAATAATCAAGTGACATTTCAGAGAACTAGGTTTGATGACTAATAGACTGAGGGAGGAAAGTTGGAGAACACAATCTAGCTTGAACAATTGGGTGGATGGTGGTACTACTAGCTATGAGTGATACTATCTTATCTTAATATACATTGTATACATTTTCTGTTGCTACACGACAAATTAACACAAATTCAATAGTTAAAGGCAACACAATACACATTCTTATCTCACAGTTTCTGTGAGTCTGGAGTTCTGGGCTCGGATTAGGTCCTCTGCTCAGGGGAAAATCCATGTCCAAATTAGTTGGCAGGTTCATTTTCTTGTAGTTGTAGGACCAAGGACTCTGGCTCTTTGCTGGCTGTAACTCAAGGCCAGCTTAAGCCTATACTGACTATCTTCAGCTCCTAGAAGCCTGCTCACATTTTCTAAACACTACTCACAATTCTTTGCCATTAGGGCTTCCCTAATAGAACTGTGTACTTGTCAAGGCAGCAAGGACTGGAATAGAGAAAGTGTGCTATAAGATACAGTCTTTACGTAATCATGGAACAGATGTGACATCCCATCACCTTTGCCATATGGCATCAGTTAGACTCAAATCACAAGTCCCATTCACAATCAAGGGAGGGGGATATTGTAAGGGTAAAACACCATCAGAGGAGGATCATGGGGGCCACCCTACAGTTTGTCCACCATGCGCATGGAGAAATCAAAATGAGCTAAGGGGATAAAGAAAGGCAGATGAAGCATTGTGGGAATGTATGGGCACAGATATTTGTATAATAATAATAATAATGAACTGACAAAACACAGAACCTACAATGTGGCTGTTAGTGAGTACTTGTGCAGTACCATGAAGGTGACTCACAGTGGTTTTGTTTTCATTCTGCTCGCTTAGTACTTTACACATATGTTATTATATCTGCCTGCCTGTACTTAGTTGTGTTGACAATAAATTAATGTGGTAATTAGTTCTCATTGTTTAAATGAGTTTATTTCTAAATGAGGAACATACCTTTTGGGCTTTTGAATGGCAGATACACCTGCATCCTTCCTCGGGCAATTTCCCTTAATGAAACCATGTCACCTGAAGCAGTGACACTTCTCCATTTAAAGGAGTGTGGTTACAGATAATGTTGACAGCATGAGATTTCAGGTCTAGAAAAAGCCTGCGGCAAATAGATTATGTTTAGGCACTGAAAAAACACAGACACGGTATTCCGTTTGTGCCCAAGCAAGCTCATTTATTTCAAACTTGTGACGCTTTGTTTTGATAACTTGTGAGGTTGTTCTTGGCTCAGTGCATGTTTGACTGAGAAGTCTTCCCTTCCAAGTGCTTCCTTTTGTCACGACACCTGCTATTTAGGGGACTAATGAGCTGAGATCATAAAGTGAATCCTTAAAGGAGTTTAATGGGGTCATTGTGATACCCTCTGCCAGAGGTAATGCATTTCTGCCTTCCAGTGTTTACTGTAGCCACAGCAACTGTGCATGAGAAGGATTAGTTTTTGCCATATGTGTAATTATAGGAATGAGCATACAACTGTTTTAACGGATGAGGTTTTGGTTCAGAATTTCAGGAGCCTGTTCAAAGTTAACTGACTTTTTTTTTTTGCAAGATTTCAAACCTTTTACTTTTTCCCATGCTTTATGCAGCTGATACTTCTTTCTCCTTTTTTCCCATTCACTGAGTCCATGCTAATAACTAACTTGGCAGCTTTTCATTTTATGATTTTTGGCACAATCATTATATCTTACTACAATACAACTATGTTATTGTATACCCTGTTTCGGGAAGTCAGAAAATAGAATTGGCATCAACAAAAACCATACTTTGTACATTTCCACTAAAACAAACAAACCAAAATAAACAAAGATATACCATAATTCTATTTAGTTTGAGTCTGCATGGATTTATTGAGTGAGTATCTGCAAAGAGCATGCAAAGGTTAATGTGACAGATTGAACAACAAGCACATTGTGGAGTAAGACAGATCTGGGGGAGGGGATGCTCAGTGGTGGGGAGAGACAGGGGTGGGGTGGGGAGGACGAATGACCTACATATGTTCACTCAAATGAGTAGAGAGGAGAGCCAAATGATGGACAATTTTTTCTTTTCTTTTTTTTTTTTTCAGGCATATTATAGAAGAGCCTCCAGCATAGTATTCACGATAGCCTCTGTTTCTCATAATTTCTGCCCTTGGCATTTTAAAAATGATCAAGGAATTTCACTTGACTTGGCCAATTATAGATTATCATTTGAAAACTTAAACATAACATTGAAGATTAACTTGATGTCAATCTTAGTTATAGTGAAAATGAAGCCCTACCTTGTAAAAGGGAGTAGTATTAAGACTTTCAAAAATGCTCCTTCTCTAGTACAATATCATTTATATTTCTCCCCTATATAAAGGCTGTGCCTAGCTTTAAATATGAGCTGACATGTTGTCTAGTGTATAAATGAATCAGTGTTTCCTAACCTATATAGTTAGCCACCTTCCATGGATAGTTTGTGGGTTATAATGATTCCTTAATTAAATTTTATTTCTTCATCATTGTCCAGGTGCATAATTTTCTGTCATCTCCCCTACTTTTCCTCCCATGAATATGGTCAATAATGTAAATACCTTGAAAAGTAGTCTAATGATTCACCTCTCTTAAGATGAATACTTACCACGAGTGCAACATGGAATTTGAAATGACAGACCTTTTAAAGGTATCTTTTTCTTACATTCAACATGAATTTCACTGTTTTAAAATTGGATGCTCAGTGGACTATGGATGGTTAGACACTTCTATAACTGGAAATGATTATTGAAATCTGTTCTGATATAATCTAAGCCAAGAAAAACAAACAGGCTGATGTGAATATTCCAGGAAGTATAACTTATCAGACAAAAATGTTCAAATGGGTGTGAAACTGCATTTAGAGGCTTGTTATTTTCTCTAGAGAGTAGTAAAGTATAAGATTAGGTCTCGAAGTTGACTACTCATTATGGTTAGAAAGCATAGTCCAAGATTAATGAGCAGGTGTTTTGCTTGCTGTTTATGTATCTATGCAGTTTGAAAACAGTCCCATGATTGTACTCTATGAAATGAAATGTTATTTCAGGACCTTTGAATATTGATACAAATTTTCCACCTGGTACTTAGCCAAACATTTACACTATTAGTGTTCAGGCCAATTTTAAGCTATTAAAAGCCAAAAAATTTTAGTTTTCTGTTTTAATGAGCTCTTTTGCACTATAGTAATTTTAAAATGTCGGTTTAATCAATAATATATACAGTACCAGAGCCTTTGGGCATTTAAAATGTCAGTTGTTTAATTTTGAAAAATGGATATTGCCCTTACAAAATCATCTGGTCAAGCATTTGCATTATATTACACTTAGCACAGAGACTTACATTGTACTTAAAACGTCTTCATCAATTCTATCAAGAAGATGTAAGGCTTGGGGATCTTTACGTGTGATATCCAATTACCAGATCTTAGGGCCTGATTAATTTTACCAATTTCTTCTCCACACAGTGCAACAAAATGGCAGAAGGAAAGAAAATTAAGCTGCTGTAAAGCTATCTAAATTATACAGCTAGAACTTTTGGTTATTGATTCTCTTTGTACAACCCCTCCCCCACACTCACATCACATGCATGTACACACAGATACAACTTTATCATGCAGGCACACAACCCTCGGCTGATGTATTCTAGAATGCAGGCATAACTTTTAGTACTGACTCTACAGGGAATGGTGCAAGTAAGCGGTCCTAATAGAATTTGAGGAATGGTAAGGAAATCGGTATGTGTAGATTTATATACATTTACACACACACACCCACATGCTCACACAACATATAAAAGTAAATAGCTAGATGATTGGTTACCAAATTTGTAAAGCATCTTTGGGATCTCTGACTTAGAATATAAGTGAAGGGGAAAATACAAAATTCACTTTAAGGAATTCTAGGGAGCATCTCAAAGACAAGGGGGTCATTCTCAAAATGACTAAAACTTAGAAATAATGGAAAGTCTATATGAAGATAAGTTATGAGAGAGATAGGATATGTGATAGCAAAACAGAAAAATCTAATAGATTTCAAATAAAAGCCTTAAAGGGAAAGTCAAAATCACAGATCTTCTTCATGTCATGTAATTTGTATAAAAGCAGAAATTTATTTTATGGCAACTAAAAATCGTTGTGGAAAGGGTATCTATTTTTATGTTATTGTAATGGTAATTAAAAAGTAAAGCTATCGGTTGAACATTTACTATTTACCAACCACTGTGCTTCGATTTTGCATAAATTAATGCCTGTTTAATAGTATAATTCCTCATCTGAATATGAAGACTTTATGACTCACCTAGATTAAGTATCTTGCCAATATTACAGAGCTTACTAGTGGTAGAGCTGAGATTTAAACTCAGGTCTATCTGACCATAAGAGTTATTCTCTTAACCAGTATGTCTGCTACCTATCACTCCTCCCCCAGCTTCCATAAACCCTGAAATTTCACATCAGGCATTCATGTCATTTGATTGCTAGTAGCTGGTCCCCTATTAAAAAAAGAAAAGAAAAGAAAAGAAAAAAGAAGAATTAGTGGGAGGAGCCACACTTACATCATTTGTGTATTCCTGTGAATTATTGTCTGAGAGTCTTGTTGTCCCTTTTAGAATAAAAAGATAAACTTTGAAGAACCTGGGGTAGACTGAAATTAGCTATTTTTTAATTTATTCCATGCATAAGAAAGGGATAAGATAACTTAAGAGGTATAGAAATTGGTATGAAAATGTGAAGGCCACACCTGAAACTAATATGACACTGTGTGTTAATTATACTGGAATTAAAATTAAAAACTTCATAAAATGAAAAAAATGGAAAGGCCAAAAAATTGAAAGGAAAGAAACAAAAGTTTAATAATCATTATACTTGTTTAAAGAGTATGAGTATATAATAACAAATGTGTTATTTGACTGCATGCCAGAAATGGCTGCAGAGAGAGGGAAAGGAAAGAAAAAAAGGAAATACATTAATATTTGATGAGCTTCTACTGTGTGCTACAGAAAGCAGAGGAGAGTTAGACATGCTTGCCCCATAGCAGATGCTGAATGAGTGAATGACAAAACTTCCTTAATAAAGCTTGATTGCATTCTACATCAGACTTTTCATTTCAGTGGTATAAATACATTATGAACAGATTATTTCATCAGCAAATAATTATTGAGCCCTGGTTATGTGGTAGGCCCTGAGACAGAAGCATAGTAAGTTACAGTTTATGATTAATATTTCAATATTCTATAAACAAATTATTACAATATAAGTGTAATAATACGCTTACATCAAATTGCTTAGGGGCATAAAGGAGGAAATGGGCGACATTCTTAATGCTAGGGGTTGGGGGACTTAGAAAACCTGACTGAAGAAAAAAGGCTTATGATCTTTCCATGAAAAAACAATGGAAGGACATTTTTAATAGTAGGGTCATAAATGCAAAACCAGACAGATGTTGAAGATGTGCCCATCTAGGGATTGGTATGTACTTCACAGGGACAGGCTGGCACAAGTCATGGCTAAAATTTTAGGTAGGCTCATTTGTCTTGCTTTATTTATTTATTTATTTAAATAATAATATTTTTTATTATATTATGTTAGTCACCATACAGTACATCCCTAGTTTTTGATGTAAAGTTCCATGATTCATTACTTGTGTGTAACACCCAGTGCACCATGCAATACATACCCTCCTTAATACCCATTACCAGCCTATCCCATTTCCCCCACCCCCGAAGCCCTCAGTTTGTTTCCCAGAGTCCATAGTCTCTCATGGTTCATTCCCCCTTCTGTTTACCTCCCTTTCTTCTCCTACCGATCTTCCTACTTCTATGTTCCCTAAATGAGTGAAACCATATGATAATTGTCTTTCTCTGCTTGATTTATTTCGCTTAGCATTATCTCCTCCAGTCCCGTCCATGTTGCAGCAAATGTTGAGAAATCGTTCTTTTTGATGGCCGACTAATATTCCATTGTATATATGGACCACATCTTCTTAATCCAGTCATCTGTTGAAGGGCATCTCGCCATTTGTCTTATGAGTGATTATGTGACTTCAGAAATTTCTTTCAGCCTTTAGATTCAATGAACAGCAATAAGAGTGATTATGTGACTTCAGAAATTTCCTTCAGCCTTTAGATTCAATGAACAGCAATAAGAATGATAATAGCACACTGATTTAAAATGAAGTATGGTAAGGCAGTGGGCAAAGTTTGGGGTACAGCATTAGGACATGTATAAGTAAATGCTATAAATACTGGAGCAAACCAGAACCTTTTACAGATTTGTTAAGACTATAGGGGGCACCTGGGTGGCTCAGTTGGTTGAGGGGGCCAGCTCTTGATTTTAGCTCAGGTCGTGATCTTAGGGTCCTGGGATGTCAGGCTCTGAGCCCAGCAGGAGTCTGCTTCAGGATTCTTTCTCCCTCTGCCCCTCCCCTTGCTCTCTCATGCTCTCTCTCTCTCTAAAATAAATAAATAACTCTGAAAAAAAAAGTAACACAACGGGTATTGAGAACCTTTGAATTCAATTCTGTCTATATTTTTTGTGTTTGAATAACTACTATATCTAGGTCATTTCTGATTTCATAATTGAAAAAAGTCAAAACATAATTATCATTTACAAAAGGAAAATACCAGAAATAGATTATAGTATGTCTTGCCATGGGAATGGTTCTTTCTGTTATTATCTCAAGAAGGAGGTAGAGGGAAGACTCAAAATCATTCTTTTTAGCTGTTTTCCAGTTTTTACTAATTAACTGAATAATTTACATCAGAGAATATGTTTTGCTACCTTTAATTGAAAGACATCTTACTGTAGCTTTAATGAAAATTTACTTTTTTAAATTCCTGTATTTTTAAAATAATAAACACTGATCTGCTTTAATTAAGTTTTAATATAAAAATTCTTTGTATTATTTAACTGTATGATTTCCTATTATTAAACTTATTCAAAATAATTGAAAAATTTAACAGTATTCATAATTAACATAGTTCTGCAAGTCCTTACAAATTATCCTAAATATATGGCGATGTATAGAGTATGAACAAATTTCCCTAATGTTTTATTAATTTGAAATCATATTTCTGAGAACACAAAATATTGACTTATGACTATAGAATTATATCCATAGAAGTGAAACTATCTTATAAAAGTACCTGGCAAAGTGAATAATGATGTAAAGAAGAGTTTCAGGAAAGTAAATTAAAACCTCCTCAAGATCCCTAAGCAATATCCTATATTATTAAGAACTATGTAAAGAGCCTAAAAGATGACCTGTGAAAATTGAATCCAGACTTTGGTGATGACTCTCATTGAGAGATTATTTACAAGAAGAGAAAATTTAAAGCAAAGATTTGACAAGGCCATGGACCTGCCAGTAAGACATAGTCCAATGGATGTGAAACAGGCTCAGGAAAGGCCAGTGTAGTTGGGTTTCCATCAGCCCCTTTCCACTCCCATTTGTCACTTCCGGGGTTGGACTGATGTTCCAGTGTTCAGGTGACTGGGCAGCATCACTGAGAGAGACTGTCATGAATTCAGGGCTATTTCTTATGAAGGGTCACACCTCTCCTTTCCTGGGCAGCAGACAGGCTTAGGGATCAGTTGTTGCAGGAAAGGGCTGAATATAAACCTAACCACTGTGCTTAGACATTGGCAGCAGTGTCCCCTGAGGGTGACATGAGTCAGAGAACACTCATTACAGGGTCCGGAAGCCCAGGTCCTGCTCCCAGCTCTGCTCACTTTCAGTGACTCACTCAGTCCCTCTGAATCTCTACTTCCTGATGTGTTCAAATATGACTTGGGGCCAGATCATTTTATGGGTCCTTCTAGGATAAATTATTTTATGGGCGATTGAGTCATAAACTTTCACTGAGAAGAGCTTATTTCTCATGAGTCTACACTCTCCTTCCTAATCTTTACCTTAAATTTTTCTTTCAAAAGTTCTCCAGATACTACTTAGGCTAAACTATTAAAAGGAACACATTTTGGGAACAGTACTGCATATGATGTGGTACCTTCTGCAGAGATATGACTCCAGCTCAGGAGTGAATCCATCCAGTGTAGGTCTGACTCTCTATCCTTCCTGCTTTCTATTTTTCCCTTTCTCCACATCCCTTTTTTCTATCTGCCTTCTGTAGAAGGGCTGAGGCAGTGATAAGATACAGAGACTGTGCACAGCTAGTTGGAATGTCTACTGTGAAAACACCACTGGATGGAGTTAGATTCTGCTATCTTGCCTCTTGCCCAGAAGTAGAACTTAAAGGGGCTGGTTCTCACAATCATCTGGTTACCAGCCTTCCATCCACTTTGTCAGAAAAGGCAGTGATTGTAGAGAAAAGCAGCCTGAGTTAAGAACAAACCAAAAAATAAAAACAAAAACAAGAATAACTGAAAACAACCTTGAGTTTTGGATTCACAACCACAAAGTTTACACCCTGGCTCTGTTCTTTATTAGCGTAATAAAGAAGGGAGATCTGCGTTGAATTCTGAGTTCAGGTGTCTCCTTTTCTGTAGCATGAGAATCATGACCTCGTGAGTTCATTAATAGACAAGGTTAGGTTACCTGGCACACAGTTACCATGTTAGAGCGTGATAGAAATTCTCTTACGTACAATTTATATATGCAGGCAATAAAGGGAGATTCCTAGTGTATCTGAAACAGCAGTTTGTGATCTATGGTGTTTTTTTGTTTTTTTTTTTTTCCAGGGCAGCAGCTTGCCCTGTTTTCCTCCTCAGTCGTAGTCCCTCCCCAAGGCGTTTATTCAGTAAATACATAGTGAATAAGAGAACTGTTGAACAATATTGTTCAATATATATTTTCAGTATCTTATAAAAGGAACGATATCCATGTCAAAAGAAACTAGGGTTGATCCATGATTCAAAATGACTCCAGAGGCCCAGTTCTTAAATAATATACAATAATACCTCTGCTCTGGTATTAGAGAAACAAATTGAAGGATAAACACAAACGCTGTCAAAGGTGTTTGCCAAGATGAGTTGTAAGCTATAAGATATTAAAAGATAAAATGAATATTACTAAGAAAGCAGAAAAAAGGACAACTCAACAGGATTTGGTATGCACACTTTTCTTTTATACTTTTGTCCCCAAATCTACATTTAAATTGAGGTTATAAGGGTTATGACTCTGAGTATCTAACATCATTTTTTTGCTATAAGAGTATTAACATAGGTTTTTTTTTTTGTTTGTTTGTTTTTTTTTTTTTGTAAGGAGAAGGGTGGCAGTAATTTTCTAAAAAGTGTCAGCAGGACATTTTCATCGATTGTGCCTTAGGTTTAAAACAACAATTCAAAGAGATCAGAGCCAAAGTTAGAAGATGAATTATGTGGGAAACTGGGTTTTGAGATTTTCTTGGAGTAAAATCTAGTCACGAAGAACTATATTGCAGCCTTGATAATGGTGAAGAGATTCGTTTTTTAACTCAGAAATATTTTATCAGAACTTTTTCCTGAGAGTCATCGCATTTTTTTTATCTACTAATGATCAATCAAGACAAAAATGAAAGAGGATGAAACAACTTCCCAAGAATTTTTTTCAGATGTGTTAGTCATTTCTTAAATACCTTTGAATTGAGAAATAATAGCATGGGTATAATATTAAGATTTTCTTTAGATCCAGTGAACTGCCCAAACAAGTGAAACAGACTGCTATATATTATCCTAAGTCTGTGTTGTATAATTTTACAGATATCAGAGACCCATGTGCCCAAAGATGGATGATCTGTATTATGTTTTTTCAAATTCTTTCTTCTGTGCATTCATGGATTCATGCATTTATTCAGCTGATTTATTCAATAAGTTTTGATTGAGCTCTTCCTAAGCTAAGCACTGTTAGAGGCACCAAATTTGTGGTGGTAAGAATATAACCATGGTTCCTGTTCACCTTGAGTTGACATGCTTATGAGAAAGGCAAATATAATCAATGTAATTTCAGATAAATGCAATTATAACTTATATAATTATAGATAATTATAAATATAAATAAATATAATTTCACTGAGTAATGAGAGCTCACATTTATTGGTGCTTAATGGGCCAAACACTGTTCTGAATGTTTGCATGTAACTCGTTTAGCCCTTACCACCTTCCATTTGGGTAGATAGCACTGTATCTCATTTTATAAATAAGGAAACTGGAGCATAGCAAGGATAAACAACTTCTCCATTGGCATGAAGTCTAGCAAGTGGTGCATTGAAGATTCAAACTCAGTAAGTGTGGGTATAAATCTTGTGATCAAAACTGGTATATTATTCTGAAAGAAATGGCAGGGAAGGAAAACTTGAGGAAGTCATAATGAATTTCAGAGGGGACTCCCATTTAAAGTAAGGTAAATATTTGGAAGTGACATTAAAGCTGAAGGCTAAGGTGGAAAGGAAATAGCTGGGCAAAGAGTGGGGAGAGGATTGTTCTAACAGAGGAACAGCCCATGTCAGGGCCTTGAAATGAGGCTAAGCTTCTAGCATAGATGGAGTCTGTTGAGTGAGGGAGGGAAGGTTAGGAGGTAAGAGTGAAGAAGTCAACTGTGGCCCAAAGGGGAGGAGAAGAGAGAGAGGATGAGGGTGGGGGGAGAAAGAAAGAGGAAGAGGAAGGGAGAGGAAAAGAAATATAAAGTCTCTGAAGTCCAGAGGAAAGTCATTATTTATAGAGAGACATGATCTGATTGATATTTTAAGATAATTCTGGCTGGAATGTAGAAAATGAGTTGGAAGGGCAGGAGGGCAAGTAGAAAGACAGGAGACCATGAGAGTAATCCAGGGGATAGGTCATGGCTTGGATGGGATGTGGCAATGAAAGACATGAAGACAGATTCAGGGTGTAACTTAGGAAATGAGAGAGTCCAAGACAACAGTAGTTTGGGCTTTTGGGTTTGGATTTCTGACGTACAGTCCTACTACCTGACATTCTCACCATTGAGATTACTATCCTCAATTAATATATTTTCTCTCAAAAGCCTCAATTAAAATGTACTGATATTAACTGGGATCACATTGGCTTTTTTTCATTAGTTTATTACATGAAGTTTATTAAATAGAACAAGAATTTAATGAATATGAATTAAGCAGTTGTAAATGGAACACAGGTGACTAGGGCTCAACAGACTACCCGAGAGTGTTGGAAGATTGAGTTGAAGGTGAGGGATGGGAGGTGAGAACCCAATGAAGATGTGTACTGAAGTCTAGACTAGTCTACTTGGTAAGTGTGTTTGGAGCTGGAAATTCCAGCTGGGTTTTGCAGAAATGTCCATGCTCACATGAGTTTCTCAATTTATTCATTAATTCACTTTTATAATAAATATATATTGGATACTGGTTTACTACGTGTTTGGTACTCTACAAGACATTATGAATATTTGGTAGACTAGGTAGGAATGGCCATCCCTTTAGAAAGATTTAGCTCTATCACTTTTCATTAAGCTGTTTCTGCCACCCTATATGAACTTCTATAGTTTATTTATTTATGTATTTTGATTAAGTGTGGTTAAGATGGTTAAGGCACATTTTTGTGCATTACTGTTATCAGAATGCCAGTATTGTAGTCAGATATTTTTTGCTATTATTGCTAATAGCTCAAACTCTGGAGACATGCACCTTAATTTAATTGCCAGCTCTGTTAGTTACTTGGTTAGTCAATCTCTCTGTGCCTCAATTTTCCACCTTTCAATTGGGATAGAAATAGTATCATCTGATTGTTTTGAGAATTAAGTGAGCAAATATATGGGAAGTACTTAGAACAGTGCCTGGCAAATGGAAAACACTTGGTATATACTTATTATTATTATTTTAATGTATACAAGGCACAAAAATGATTTTATATGTATGTGTGTGTGTGATTTAGAGAGAGATTTTAAAGAGATATGTTTTAAGGCCAAATGAAATACATGGTTCACTTGCAAAAATTTGTAGCTAGATCTATTTCAACTTTTTAAAAGTTTAAGCACAATGAAACTTTTAACTTGATTGACCTAATAAAAAGATAGCAGTGTATTTTTTTTTTTTTTTTTTTTTTACTTTTGGGTTTTGAAAGATTAAAGCAAATAAAAATACTGGTATCTGTACCATGTACATCTCTAAGAAAGTCAAGAACAAAGGGAAATATAAGTCACCAAAGCAATCCAGAGTGAACTCCTCGTCATCCTTTTGGGAGCCACCAAACAAAGCAGTTTAAAATCAGGCCACTTAAAATAGAGAAGAATCAAAATCCCTTTTATTACTGTTCTTCTCTACTGAAGAATAGCTGATGTGCATTTTATACTAAAAAAGGATTTCATGTACCATACTTTCAAGATTGTCTTTTGGCATAGTCTAAGGCAACATGTTTGTAAGTGGAATCTCTATAGAGTGATTCTATCAAGTAATAATGTCATTATGCTTTTTTTAAAATTTGAAATATGTTTACTGTCAATATTAAAAAGTTCTAGTGAATGCCAGAGTCAGAATTACTCAGTGAATTTGTTTCTGTTCTCCTTCAATATTCCCTCTATTGCTTCAGAAAATAGTATTGCTAATTTACTATATCAGAATTATGAATTATATAGCTGAATTCTTAGTATTTGCATAATTCTTTTGTGATATTAGATTTAAGAATTATGTAGCTACTTTTGTTAAATTAGAATTAAGATCGAACGAATGGTATATTCTACTTTTTCTATCCTAATAAAAATGTAATGTTGAATAAATTTATGATTCCAGGGAATGTCATTTATATTATGTCAATTTGTTAAGAATATCATGTTATTAATTACGAAAGTTACTAAGCAAATTGAAAATATTGGATATTATATTTTTGTATAACTCTTAATAAACATTTTTAATATTGGTTAGAATTTAACATTAATTAGCAAAGTGGACAAAAGAAACAGAAAGTTTTTATTCAGAACTTCACTTTTATTTAATAACCCTGAAATCTTAATCATAAAACACTTAAAACATCCAGTTCTGGTCAACTTCACTCATTACAGTTTTCAAGTTTTATTAAGCACTGTTGCATTCAATTTAACATTTGTCCTAACCAGTCCCATGACCAAAGTTATCTGTAGTTGACACTTGGAGGTAATGTTACATAATGGAAAGGTCTGTGATCTTGAGAAAATTATTGTGTTACTTTCTAAACCTCAGTTCCATGTTTGTAAAAGGACAGTACTACCTAGCTCGGATGATTTATTTTATGATGAATATATTCAGTTTCGTTTTTAAACCATCATAATTAGGCTCATAGTAGGCAGGTTGTTTCACTTCTTCCTTCTAGTTTATGACCAAAAAGAAAAAAATCTAATAATATGAAGAGGATGCAGATGTCACATAACAATTCACAACTTTTGGTCTTTTCTGTGTATAACCCTTTCCCTAAAGCAGGATGGACCAGTTCTCTAAACCAAAATCTTGGCTCTCCAGCATGTTGATGGGATTCCAGGTTAGAGGCTGTAGACCACTTGGCAGCCCCTAAGGTGGTGCTGTTATTTGCCTTAAGGGAACATCCAAAAATTTAATTGCTCAGAACTTTTCACTGTGATAACATTGTTTTCTCCGTGTTAATGCCTTAGATGTGGTCTTCTGTGAAAGTTACAACAGTAAGAAATAGATCATTTTGGTCTATTTTCAAATGTGTGTATATATATAATTATTATTATTAAATACATCAATAATTAAGTTGTACAGAGCCCACAGACTATTTTATATAAGTATTAATAATAGTGAATAAGAAGATTCAGTTAAGTCAGAGATTTACTTCCCTTTTAGGAGAGGATGCATATACTATATATTTCCTTTGAAAAAATCTTCTCCCATTTCTCCCAGTTTGAGATAAAAAGATGGCCATCACTAGAAAATGTTCTGGGAGAGGAGACAAGAGTGGTAAAAATGTCTGCTCTTTCATTTAAAGCAAGGATTTTCAAAGTCTTCCCCCTAGAAATGTAAATTCATAACTAGAGAGTATATATACCTAGAAATACTCACAGTGTAAGTATTTATTTTCCCTCTAAAATAGCATTGAAGGTCCAAGAAGACTGTTATTTTTTATTTTTGTTTCCAAATACTCTCTAGCACACCAGCATAAACTAAAGGGTATGCTTATCCCAGTTTGAATCAATTTAAAATATTGCTTATCCTTGGAGATTATTATACTTATCTCAAAAAGTAAATAAAACAACAATTATTCTTCTATAAATTACATTTGCATATATCTAACCTTGAAGTTAAAGTCACTTGTATGAATCAGCATTAAATCTGCCCTGGTTGTATCTTAACCATATTAATCCCTCTGAAATTATTGCTTCAGCATGTTCATTGAGCGTCTTTAACATGTTTTTTCTTTCTTCACTATTATATCCTCCTCTGAGTAAGATGTTCTCTCATATTGTAGACAATAATAGCAGTAGAGCTGCCCTTCAATCCCTCACTGAATTCTAGGGACTGGGGTAACTGCATTGTGTTTTAATCTCCCCCCCTCCCCGAATCCAGGGCTGTACTTAGAGTCATTATTGGATCAGTACTGTATATCCGTTTGGGATTCAGCTGCAGTATATAATCATCTAATTATAGAAAGACACTAGAAATGAGGGAGACAATCTCATGCAGTGAAGAGGGAATGGACTTGGAAGCCAGAAAGCCTGGAATATTGTTTTATTTCCATCAGTAATTAATCACATGATCTTGGTAGTGAAGGAAGCAAGGTAATTTTTGTAGACTTAACATCAAAAATTTTGTGTATATTTTATGAACTATTTCCAGGTTGACTCTCGGGGGTTTTTTGTTTGTTTGTTTTTGTTTTGTTTTGCTTTTAGGTACACTGCCTGCCTTAGGTGTGATTTTTATTGAATGTCCTAAGCAGGTGGGCTATTTTATTTTATACACAAATGAGCTTTCTTTTGTCTACTAGATGCTTGCAAATACACATTCATCAATTCCTCATGTTTTGTGTTCTGGACATTATCACTAATCTCAAATTGTGTGCCTCAATCAAAATGTCGAGGGTATATTTCCTCAAATTCTTTGTTTTGAATTTTGTCCCCAGCTCAGTGGAGCCATTACCACCAATTCTTATGAAACTGATTTTTTTATATTCTCCTTCTTCTTTCTCTGAACAATATATTCTATTACTAATACTCTTCTGCTGTTTTCCAAATCGTTGTGGTATGAAGGATCTCCCTAGATTGAAATGAGTGAGTCTCATGATCTGGGACCACATCTGGGCCTACCTTCTACTCTTATATGTTACCATTAGGTATAGGAAGTGATGCCCTGTTATTGTAATCATTGATTTCGTTTTTAGGAATCATGCCTGCGTTTCTTTCCTCCAATGTTCCATTAATAACTTAGCAAACTCTGAAGGAATTTCTACTTAATCAATTGTACTCCTTCGACTCCTACCCCCCTCCCCAAAGAATACCCCACAGGCACATACACTTTTATGGGTTTTATCAACATATTTCCCCCACCTTCTTTCTCCATTACCTTTCCTGTCCTACCTTTATTTTCTTCTATTTAGCAAAACAGTCTCTCTCTGATCCTTATATCTAGTGGCTTCTTTTGCATTCATACCATTTACTTTACCATCATAGCTTGTTTTTCATCTCCCTCAAACAGTATTTGTTCTTAATTAAAATTATCTTCTTCCAGAAAAATTAGGGAATTCCAGTGTGTGGGTTGAAAAGATAATACACATTCCTTCTTCCTTAAAGATGTCATAGATTTAATCTTTGAATATAATCATAAGCAAAAGGACTTGTGAGGTTCTAGGATCATCCCCCCAATCCACTGGAATTCTAAAAGGCAAGTTTCAGGTAACTAGATAGTGGATTTTTTTTTTGTAATTTTCATAATACATATACATTTTAATTATTCAATAAATACTTTAGACATCAAAAAATTTTAAAGATTCAGAACTTAAAATTTATAATTAGTTTGATGGGCTCCTGGGTGGCTCAGTCAGTTGAGTGTCAGACTCTTGATATCGGCTCAGGTCATGATCTCAGGGTCATGAGTTTGAGCCCCATATGAGGCTCCTCACTCAGCGGGGAGCCTGCTTGAGATTCCCTCGCTCCCATTGCCCTTCGGCTACTCTTCTTTCTCTCTCTCTCTCTCTCTCTCTCTCAAATACATAAATAAATCTTAAAAAAAATTATAATTAGTTGGAAAGAGCACATTATTTTATGGAGCAAGCAAGTTCTGACTTAGGATTTTTATGCCGAGACATATCACGTATAAGACAATGGCTACTCTCTGCAAAGTGTGACACTGTATATGTCTTGTTGATTAAATGAGATGGACGTACAAAAGCACCTATAATGGCACTTGTCACAATGAGCATTCAATAAAAGTTCAGGGTGGTTTACTGTAGAATTATAAATAACAAAATAAAAACAAGGCAAACAATTGTCAATACAGAGTTAGAAGATGATGAGGTATTGGATTAGTTGATGTGTTCTCTGGAAAGTAGAATAGTTCTGCAAAATGTCTAGAAATTGGTAAATGTAGTGCAGTGATTCCTGGTATTTCATTATTTTTCTGGCTAGTATACCACTATTCTGAACTTTAGAACAGTCTCTTTCCTGCCAAAAGTGGTCAACGCTTTCCTTCACAGTTTGTTTCTCCCTAATGTAAATGTAGCTTCCAATATATTTCTAGAATTTAATGGGACATACTCTTCACTGTACAGAATTTATTTGGCTGGAAAGATACCTTTTCTTCAAAGTGAGTTCTAATACCCAATAACTGACAAAAGACGCAGAAAAGCACATAATGAGATATCTACTTTATCTCTCTGTCCTTTTTATCTCTTCACCTATCTACCCATCTCTGTTAAATAGAAATATGTATTTATGTAAATATATAAATATTTAATATCTATAGATATTATATATTATATCTATAGATTTTGAATATGTATATCTAGTTTCCAATAGTAGTCTTCAGGAAAATTGAGTTGGTAATGTAATTTGCATGAATTCAGCCCTTAATTAACAGTTCTTTTGAATCACTCTTGCAATGGATTAAGAAGATGCTCATTTTTTTTCTGTTCTAACCTGCTACAGGTACCTTGACAAAATTATACTTCTCAGTGAGGAGCACCATTTTCCCACCACCTCTGTTCCTACCCTGGTATTCTTTGTCACCTACGGGATTCTAGATTTTAAGAAAGAGTTTGGAGGGTAAAGGGCAGATGTCCATGGTGCTGATTCTATGGCAAAATGGAGAAGTAACACTGGACAGCAGCAAAGTGCCTATATATATTTGCCTATCACTTCATTTCTCTTTTAGCAAGTAGATGGGTGAAAATATGATTAAAAACTTCCATCTACAAATAATTGAGACAGGTTGTGAAAGTTTGAGTTACTATTTTTTTACTGTCTATAGTGTATATTATCTAGAAGCAGAATTCACTTAAATGCTTACGTATTGCTTATCAACTTATCAAATGAATGACAGTCATTTCTCACATTCTATGAATCTTTTCCAGGAAAATTATGAAACATGAAATAAGAATACTTGCTAAAATCTAGTAAAGAAGTCAGTGGGAAAAAATAAACAATGGAGCTGATACCCACTACTACTTAAAACAGTGTTATGACTAGAAAAATATTTATGTTGGTAATGTGTATATAATAAGAAAACATTTAAATTACAAATATTTTACTTTTCATAGTATACAGCCTCTCCCAGTAAAATAGCATGCGATTGAGTGGTTTTATTTTATTTTCTTGTGTGGTGTGTTATGATCTGGTATCTATTTTTGTGTCTTAGAAGTTCCAGATGACATAATTTTCATCACTATATTGTGCATTTAAGGCTATAAGAACAGATATATGTAGGGAGGTACTTTTTAAAGGCATTGTAGAGTGATTATAAACATTTCATAGCTGATCAGTATCATTTAACTAAGACATATATTGTTCTAAATGCACTCTTTCACCTTCCTTGTATTTATAGAAATTGAAGAGTACCACAGGAAGGCTGTATCGCTGTATCATGTGCTGCTTGTGCTTCTAAAGTGTCCGGTGGACTTTTAATCATATGAGGTAAATACTAAATTTATTTTAATTATATTTTCAGGATGAAATGAAATACCATTTTGTGTTTTCAGACTTTTTTCTTTATAACAAGAAGGAAATTAATTTTCTTTTATTTAATCATGCATTTAATTAAGTAGTTCCCCTGGTTTGTGAGCCCCAAAGTGACTGGGGGAAGTAATGGCATATTAAAAATTGACTGTTAGACTTACACATTTTTCTTTGTAAAACTATTGTCTATGATATATGTGATATGTTTCCAATAGTCTGTATACCATTTTTATTTGCTTAAAGTAATGTTTGTCCTTTTAAACACTATGGCAGCAGAGTTCAATGTTCTAGTTCAAATTTATACATGAAGCATAATGTTGAGACATTTTATTAGTACTATGACATAGGTTACAATATTGGAGGTATATCACTATTAATTTGAAGTGGAAAGTGAGTTACTTCTGGGCTTTTTTTTTTTTTTTTTTTTAGTTTTGGCAGGCATAACATTGAACTCTGTATTAAAAAAAAAATACACCTAAAAGAATAGAGACTACCTCATAGCCTTTTAGGGGCCTTTTTTTCCTTTGAAAAGACTTACTAGTTTTTCTGTCTCCTCTTTCTCTGCTGGTGGTAATTGATTGACCAAACATCACAACAGGTTTTTTATTTTTTATTTTTTATTTTTTATTTTTTTTTGTTTTAGTTATCAGAGAGTAAATTGAGACATTGGCAATCTCTGCTTTCTGTTCACCACCTAACATTACAGAGAGCAGAATAGGAATTGAGGGATGCCCAGAAAAATAAGTCTTGGCTAGTATCTGTTAAGAAAGCCTTCATTTAATGCAACTAGAGGGGGACATATGGGACTGCTTGCATATGTCCTCATGAAGACCAAAAGTGAAGCAAAGAACATTTTCTTCTGAAAAACAGGTGTCCTATAAAAGAAGTAGGCCTGCTTCCAGCACTCCTTCACAAGTCTGTCAGACAAACAATAATGGCAAGGAAAGAATACCTTTGTTTGTGAAGAATCTACCCAGGTATTAATGGTGGACACACACATACACACACACATCTGGGATGTTGTTTTGGGGCCCATAGGAAACTGACACTTTTCATGCACAGAAATACATATTTAAATGAAAAAAGGAAGTATATTTCAAGGAGCAATAGAAGAAAAATTGAACAGGCACAAAATATACTGAATTGGTGAGATTTTTCTTTTAAACAATATAGGCATCATTGATCAAATTTAAATCATGAACTGCATGATGAGGCATATGGCTCACATTTTGTGAGGATCTCAATTATATTGACTTAGATGAGATAATAGGGAAGGAACGGACAGTAATGCAAAGAGAATTAGGGGAAACTGCTCATCTGCTCAGCACAGAAGTGTCTATCATTCATAGGGCTCTTCCAATCAAAAGGAACATTCAATGGTACTTAAAATATAAATTTAACGTGATTTGAGGACACTGTGAAATATAATTGCTTCTTTGAATATTTCTTAGTATACTTTCGTAGTTATTTTAGCCAGTTTAAGTAACCCTGATAAATTAACCTATATCTTCCACTTGAATTTTTGTGAAGTTCTACAATCTATCCCTGATTGTGAACCCAGAGAACACTGCTGTCTTCAGATGTAGCTACATAGTAGACAGAGAGTGATTTTATTTTTATCAGCAAAAAATATAATACACACTATTAATTTATTTTAAAACTTAATATTTTATTTGATTTTGATGGGATTTTTAAGAAACATCAAAGCCATATGGAAACTTTTATTTTAACAAAAATTTTAAGTATAAAACAGAAGAAGAATGAAAGGACAGATCTTGTTTCCCTAAGTTGTTGTTCTAGCAATTAAGCTCATTTTTACTTCCATTTTCAGTCCCCCCTTATCCCCCCAACACTGGCTTCTTCTCCTTTGCACACAGTCAAGTCTTCATCTGAAGTGACAAAGAGAGATTTTAACATTGCCCTCCCCACTTCCACAGGTATTGAACTATTTATCCATTCTTTATTGCTATTCTTTATTTCCTCAAAATCTTTGGTGAGGTTTTAAAATTTATTTTCTCCATTCTAAAGGCATCAGAATATTTTTTTTTTAAATCAGTTTTAGGTAAGAGCGAGGGAAATTGAGAAGGTAATGGAGACATTTTTGTTGTTCAAAAAAAAGTCATAGATTCAAGTTTAGAAGTTAAGTGTCACCAGTGTGATGACAGTTTGTAATTAGAACGTGGATGACATAGAGAGGGAGAAAAACCATGAGACTCTTAACTATTGGAAGCAAACTGAAAGTTGCTGGAGGGGAGGTGGGTGGGGGGATGGGGTAATTGGGTGATGGGCATTAAGGAGGACACATGATATGATGAGCACTGGGTGTTATACACAACTGATAAATTATTGAACTGAACACTACATCTGAAAAAAAATGTGGATGACATTAACATGTATTGAACAGAGAGGGTGCCATAAACTAGGTCATCACTCTGAGTAGAACACCCCCAAAATACTGTGACCTGAGTCTGCAAGTTGAAGAAGGGCATTGATGAACCTGAGGATAACTGTCCAGAGCAAGCATGATAATGAGGGAATTCGAAAATTTGAAAGAATTATGTAAGCCTTGTTTTGAGAAGAAAAGACTAACAAGTGTTAGAGATGATAAATTTCTGTGAACATTTGAATCAATGTCAGATGGACGGGAGGTTAGTATTTACAGCTGTGACTCTGAAGGAGGTCCTGAGATATTTGGGTCTACTGTGACCCAACATGGGAAAGATTTTTAAAATAATATTAAATGGGATTCATTTAAATAAACAAAACAAACAAAAACTGTAAAAAAAAAAAAAAAGTAGAATTTTCCCCCAAAAAGAATGGGCTGCTGTAAACAGGGTTAACAGTCCTGCTTCTAGAGATGTCACCTGAAGATGGCTGGCTGACCAGCTGGGGATTCATGTACTAATCAGTGTTCAAAAAGATGACAGTTTGCATTGCATTTCATTATTCTATCATTCTTTGATGGTCTTTTACGTGGAGAAATATCCTTTACATAGATCATCAGTATTTAATACTAAGTGATACTTTCTTTATGCCTTATGTTTTCTTGATTTAAGATAATTTTTGTATATAAAGAAATTTTATTTAGAAAAATGCTGGAATGCTATTTTAATTCTATCACTAAGTAGGATATGGATTTGAAGTCAACAGTTTACTCTGTTTTAGTTCATCTATAAAATAAGAAAACCTAAGCAAATGACCCCAAGATTCTTACTAGCTCCAAAAATCTATGAACTTTATCTATCTGACAGAAGTTGCAAATAGTGTGGCAGAATGTTTTTAGTGGTTACAGTCTCAGGCACTGTGCAGTGTTCCTCTGCCTCTGTCACTTTGGTAATTTACATGAGGTCTCTGGGGCTTAGTTCACTAGTCTGTAAAAAGAGAATGTGACCTTCAGCTCAGGGCGTGATCCCAGCGTTATGGGATCGAGCCCCACATCAGGCTCCTCTGCTATGAGCCTGCTTCTTCCTCTCCCACTCCCCTGCTTGTGTCCCCCCTCTCACTGGCTGTCTCTATCTCTGTCAAATAAATAAATAAAATCTTTAAAAAAAAAAGAGAATGTGAAACTACTGCTTGTGGTGTGATATTGTCATGGATGCTCACGTACTAATGATGGTAAGAATGAATGGCTTAAAATCAGCCATTACAAACAACATGCTTTTCCAATTCACTGACCTTGAATTAGAGCCCAACAATTATGTAGTTACCTAGGAGCTCATTTTACAATTAAAGTTAAATATTTTATAGGTATTTTATTTATTATTGTTTGATGATTTTGGATTATGACTCGGATAAGATGTTAGCCTCTCAGTTAGACTTCTGTTCACATATTGGATAAAACCAGAGTTGTTGTTGTTGTTTTCTGAGGAAGTTTAGACATTGGCTATAGATAATGCCTTTTCTACTTGTCTGTAAAGGTATAATGTCAGCTGGTTCAAGTTTAAGTGTTCTGGTTAGGTGTCTCAGCTCCTGAGAAGATGCCAAAATAATGCATGTTTTAAAACCCATGGATAAATGTTTGTGGTCTGTTACTTACCATACAATAGATGCATCATGATTTCTGCCAACCAATATCAATCGGCAAAGTAGTGACAAGAAATAATATTGAGGGAAGATTGCCCAAATGACATGAATCCTTTTCATTCATCAGTATAGCTTAAATTTTATCAATGGATTAAACAAGACTATTAAAATCTTTGTATTTATTCTGTAGAAGTGCTTTCACTGAACCACAGCTTGAATCAATGCGATTGACTTACACTGATTTGTGTTATAGATGCTAGAAACTCATCCTTGCATTTACGGCAGCAATGTCATTCATGGTGTAGTTTTCTTCATTCTTTATGAAGTTTCTCCATTGGGAAGATCGTGGGACACACTTCCAGTCTCAGCACTCCAAATACAGGGCTTCTCTTGGAAAATTATTTTTAACTATGATTCCAGTAGAACATGTAATAGATTTCTTTGCAGGTGTGTATAGGGTACTAGGAAACTCAAAACCAAATCTGTTGCACATGTCTGGCAAGTAAACAGAGTCCAATGGCATATATAGTAGTGAAGCATAGCTGCAATGGGATCAGTCTAGGCATGGATCTCATCTCTTAAATGGCTCTAGGGTAGATTTGGTCAGGTTGAGACCCCATTTTTCTTTTCAGGGTTTATATTATGGCAGTGTTGTGAAGATTGAAAAAAAGATAACACTTAAAATATTAATACCCATTCTTGGTAAATATAAGCTATGATCAGTACTAAAAGAGATTCCCAAGAAAATAGTTCTTTTTCCACCACCTCTCTTGACACATCAAAACACATATTCGTGCATGTATCCATTCAATAAACATTTATGGAGCGCCTTTTATGTTCATTTATTACTTACATGTATATGAGTAAATAATACAGATGAGATCCTTATTGTCATTGAACTTACGTTCTAAATGGGTGGTGTCGATATAGAGCCCATTAACAATAAAAATATGTAAAAGAAAGCATGCAGTAATAAGAAGGGCTAAAATCAGTTGAGAGCCTGAAGATCTACTTGGAATTGTGTTGTTAGGAAAGGCTTTAACAACGGAGGTGACATTTTAAGTAGGGACCTGAGTGATAAGAAGGAGCCACCTACCTGTGCAATATCTGCAGGAAGAGCTTTCAGAGAGGAGGAAGATTGAATTCCCAGTAAGAGGAGATAACCCTCTGATTGGAGAGATTCCAGGGTGTTGTGGGATAATCATCCAATGATATTTATGCACATAGGATCCAGTCTGTCTTCTCTTCCTTTCAAACTGAAAGGCTAAAGCCCTTCTACATGGAGGGCTCAGCCATCTTTCTTACTAACACGCTCTTCTCCTTTTTATCTTATTTCCAATGGTGAGCTGACCCAGGGCTTACCTCCTGGGTAGCTCCCTCTGACCTAAATTTTCCTTGAAAACATCCATTCAGATCAATATAAATGATCAGCCCAATGATTTGGGCTCAAATTTGGAGTCAGGTAGCAGAGATCTCTCGGGCTTCTAACCCAGGTCCTGGTTCCAGCCCAGGTGACCATCGTTCTCCGTATTAACATTTAGGTCCCAAAGACTATTAATAAGAAAGAGGAACTTTGCCCTCCTTTACCATTGTTCCTTGCCAGAAGCTCCCTTAGGAGTGACACAAGAGCAGTACTGTTTTCTGAGAAAGGAGTCCAACAGATCGGGATTCCCCCAGACATAAGCTACTTGATTTCAAGTAGGTACCAACCTTATCCCTGGCATTATTTTATCTGTTTGGTTTTAAATTTTTTCCTCATTTATTTTGCTCTTACACCAAAACAACTTAGTTAGCTGTCTCAAATCCTTTTAGGAATAAAACAGGACACGATACACTCTCTTAATATAATATGTTTTATTTCTTATTCCTATTTACCAAATATCTCGTATTACCTATTGATTGTCTCTTTGCATCTGTGAATATCACAGTCTCATCCCTCTGAATAAGGGACTTAAATACCTCAGGCATTCTTAAGCTTACCAGTTCAGATATCTCAGATTGATTCTCCTGGGGTTACTGGTCCACTTTTTGTGCTTCTGTCAACCTTATCCTGGTCCGCATGCATTCCTTGAGCGGGGTAGTTGATCATTTCATGACTCAACAGTTATCTTCAATGCATTGCAGACAGGGGGAGGGAAAGGACCTAAAATGAAGAATAACCTTTTAAAATGTTTTATGTGTTTTTTCTATGCCCATGTGTATTTTCAGTGATCACCATTTTATTCAAAGAAGTGAAAGTGTTATTAATATGTACATTGAATTGTCTTAGCATTTGCTGCATGCCATTCCCACAGGCATGAGGGATAACTAATCAAAATACAACTGCAGCTCAACATGCCTGCAGCATGATCTGTTTGTCACCAGAAAGGAGGCTTGAAATGAATTTTAGTTCCTTTTCTTTTTTTTTTTTCAATCTGACAGATATAATTCCTGTCCTATGTTTAGCTCCTCATCTTCCCAGGTTATAGAAAATAATAGGAAAAAATAGTAAAGCTGAGAACCCTCACACTTCTATCCTGTATACATAAAGCTCTATTAGTATTTTTGTACTTCGACTATGTGAAAGTTGCATTTTTCTGAGAAAGACCCATTTTCATTCAGAATGTTAGAAATCAAAAGCTTTGTCTACTGAGTGATCAATAGTTTCAATGGTGATGGATCTCAGTGGAAATACAAAACATTCTTTTTGTATCAACATTTTTGCAACAACTTTTATACCACTTGTCGTGCATGAACCAAGCACTGTTTTAAGCACTTCACAGTATTTATTTAATTTCCACAATAGCCCTAAGAAATGAATTTTATTTTCCCCTTTCTGCAGATGAAGAAACTAGAGCTGAGGGGTTTAATAACATTCCCAGGATCACACAACTGATAAATACAATATGTTATATAACAAGATATACTTAGCAACTAAGGCTTGCAACAGAAGAATTTTTGAGAGCCTATAAGCCACAGTAAAAATGACCCAGTCATTGAAGAGTGGAAAATGGTCCTCTCTGTGATCTCGCTTCAAAATCTCCTGTCACTTGATAGGTTACATGAGGAGGAATAATTTCAGAGATGGCTAAAAAGTTTATTAATATGAAGTCTCTATCAAGAAAACTTGAGAGGAAGTGATAAAAAGACATGAATTTCTTTTGCTTGCAGCCTAAATAATTTTGCCACCCCATCTAAATTTTCCTTTCAGAAAGGGAGATGAGTAAGATTAATCTCAGCAGGTCTCCGGTAAACCTATTTGCATTGGGCCTCCCAATGCAAATGATTACATTTTGCCCTACTGTTGTGTGACACTTGCATCCTTGGAATCTTTTTATGACTCTGAATTCATGCTGCACATGTGATTTACAATAGCATTAAAAAAGCGCAACACCTAATTAATTCACCAATCAGCTGTCAGAGCCTGTGATCTTTTTCTGGTTCACTGTCGAGCTCCCTGTGGGAGAATCAGTATTATGAAAGTGCCATTTCCATTATGCTGTGTGTGGTGTTAGAGCAGAGGACTAAGTTATGCTGCTTGTTCATGGAAAATATGCCATCCTCATGAGTGCCTTGATGACTTTGTTAAAAATACCTTCTGCCACCCCTGTTCTCTTGTTCTCATGAATAGTGTGGCTCCATAGTACCACAGGGTTTTCACAGTGGCATAAATTAAGAGAGGGGAAATCAGCATATTTCAATTTCATACCTGTGTTTTTTTCCCTTGAGTTTTTCTATTTTATCCTTAAGAAACTTTATCCATTTACTTTTTTAAAAAAGCAAATTGAAAATCTGTCTTCTCAGATTGTATCATCTTTGAAGACTTTCTTGTTTCCAACATTCCAAAATAAGGACATTTTATACACAATAGGAATATTCATGGCTACTGAGTATTTCATGGACTTATAAAATTAGAACCACGTGAACATGTTTTATGAGTACTTTCAGAGAAAAAGAAACAGGAAGGAACGATATGATGTTTGTAGAATTGTAGAATGAAGTTTACTTGTGATTCATATGTACTTTAATGATTGCATGACTGAGTTTTTTTTTACTGAGTAATAAACTACACCAAAACTTACTTGCTTAACACAACAATCTTTTGATTATTTTTCACAGGTCTCTGGGTCAATGGACAGTTTTGGTAATCCTAGATTTGACTGATTTCAAATGCTGAGCTTGCTCATGCTTATGAGGTCAGCTGTGAATAGGCCAGGAGTGACAGGGGTAGAAGGTATTTTTAACAAAGTCATCAAGACACTCATGAGGCATATTTTCCATGAACAAGCAGCATAACTTAGTCCTCTGACTCACTTATTTTGCAATTTTGTGACTGAGGCACCAAGAGTACTGGGCCATATGTCTCTATCATACAATTGATTAGCTTGAGCAAATTTACACAGCAGATGTCAGTTTCAAGACAAAGCATGGAAGCATTGAGGCCAATGCTTAGAATTGGCCCAATGTTGGTCTTACTGCATTCTGTTGGCCAAAGTAAGTCACAGGGCCACCTACATACAAGGAGTGGACAAATGGATTCTACCTCTGGATGAGAGTAGCTATGAAGGAACACTACAAAGGGACTGGACATATGAAGGACAGAGAAATTAGGGCAATTTTGCAATCTATCACATTTCACTACCTGATGAAGTTTAATGTCCTATAGACCTGTTTAGTTTTTGCAGTGTTTAGTTTTTGCAGTGTTATCTAATTAGGCAGGTTCCCCAGTCAAAAATAGTACTTCTCAATTTGACAGCACAACTTAACATCACAACAGTAGTGCAATACGTTCCACATCCATTCAAAATCTTTTATTTCAAGGGTGCCTGGGTGGCTCAGTGGGTTAAGCATCTGCCTTCAGCTCAGGTCATGATCTCAGCGTCCTGGGATTGAGCCCCTCGTTGGGCTCCCTGCTCAGCAGGGAGTCTGCTTCTCCCCCACCCCTCTGCCCCTGCTCGTGCTTTCTCTCTCAAATGAATGGATAAAATCTTTGAGAAATTCAATCTTTTATTTCAGATGTTTCTTTTTTTTTAATTGGTTTTATTGAATAGAGATATGGGAAAATATTTAAAGTATGTATGAGTTGTAAATTAGACTACAAAATTCATAGCACTTTGCACACCATTCAGTGTAAGAAAAACATTAACTATCTTGAAGTGACCCATATATTCTTCTTTAGTCCAATCTCTTTCCTTGTTGCCTCAGAGATAACCTGTCTTCTGAATTTTGTTTATTCTTTTGCTTTTCATTGTAGTTTTGAGACATATTTCTACCGTTGTATATTTGTTATGGGTACATATCTTATTTTTTAAAAATTCACATAAATGGAATCATACTGCCTATTACCAGAGTTAGCTACCATTTCAAATTTTGTATTTTAAATGAACTACCTAGTCTATTTACATTGATTATGATGCTAATATATTTTCTTTACATCTTCAACATTATCTTGAATTTGTTATTTGCCTACTCATTCTTGTGTTTTTTGATCTATTTCCTAATTATTTTGAATTGATTAGTTATTTTCATTTATCTTTCCCTCTATTAGTTTAATACTTATATTCTCTTTTCTAGTTTTTAATGATTATCTTAGAAATGTAATTATGTGCAAGAAAACTCACTAACGTGTGAAGTTCAATCTTCACTCTCCTTCTAAACAATATAAGAGCTTGGAATAACAAGTACAATCAGCTTCCTTTAATTTTATAGCAATTTTTATGCATTTTACTTCTATTGCAATATTTAACCCAAATGACAATTTTATTTTTGTCTCATATAGATAAATGAGAATATTGCTCACTGTGTTTGCTTACCATTCCTTCTTGTATCTGAGATCTGTCATCTGAGATCTTTTCCTTCTGCTTGAAGAACTACATCTAAGATATCATTTAGTAATTATCTATTGGTAGCAAATGCTTAGTTTTCTTTGTCTCTAAATGTCTTTATTTATTCCTCATCACTGAAAGACACCTTGTGGAATATATCATTCTAGGTTGATATTTATTTTGCTTTAGCACGTTCTGTCTATTATTATACTGGCCTTCTGGTGTACATTGTTGCTGTTCAGAAGTCATTTGTCTACCTAATTGCTTTCTGTGAAGATGATCAGTCTCTCTTTTCCACAGCATTTAATATTTTTTTCTTTGTCTCTGCTGCCTTTGTAGTTTTACTGTGGTATGTCCAGGTATCAAATTTTTCATATTTATTTTATCTTATTTTATTTTGATCTTAGGTTATTTAATTTTTTTATTGATGTCTTCCACCAGTTCTGGAAAATTCTCAGTGATTATTTATCTGTCTATTACATTTACTTGTTTTTCTTTTTCCTTTCCTTCTGGAATCCAGAAGGTAAAAGTGAGCTTTCATACTCTATTCATATTTTGGGTTTTAATATGTTCCTAACTTTTGGTCTCTGAATTTGGTTTTTTTTAATTGGTTTAAGTTGTGACATAATTTTAGACATACAGCAAGGCCCCAAGAATAGTAATAAGGATTTTCATGTACCTTCATCCAGATTTCCCAGCTGTTAACATTTTACCACATTTCCTTTGTCATCTCTCTCTTTCTGAAACATTTAAGGAAAACTTGAGTCACAATGCCTCTGAATCATGAAATACTTCTTTATATTTTTTTTCTAAAAACAAGAACATAATATTCATAACCACTGTGTAATTTTAAAAATCAGGGTATCAATACAGATTTGATATTAGTAATTAATATACAGGAATTGTGGTTTTTACCCATTGCTGTGATTATTCCAGAGTGTAGTGGCTAGAAACAACAGCTCTGTGGATTAAAATCCTCAGTCAAAAGACATGTATTGGCAAATTGGATAAAAACAAAACAAACAAAAGAGGATCCTCCAACCATAATGTTGGGTACAAGAAATGCACTTTAGATATGAGGATATGCATAGATTAAAAGTCAAAGATATTCCATGCAAATAGTAACCAAAAAGGAGTAGACAAAATAGATGATGTATCAGACAAAATAAACTTTAAGTAAAAATTGTTAAGAGAGACAAAGAAGGGCATTATATAATCGTAAAAAGGTCAATTCACCAAGAAATTATAATAATTATAAAGATAATATGTAGCAAACATCAGAGCTCCTAAATATATGAAGCAAAGATTGACAGAATTGAAGTGAGAAATAGAGCTCTACAATAATTGTAGGGCACTTGAGTACCCTACCTTCAATAATGGATAAAAAACAAGAGAGAAGATCAGTAAGGAAACAGAGGACTTGAATAACACTATAGTC
The DNA here is from genome assembly GCF_002007445.2 of Ailuropoda melanoleuca. Classification (NCBI taxonomy): domain Eukaryota; kingdom Metazoa; phylum Chordata; class Mammalia; order Carnivora; family Ursidae; genus Ailuropoda; species Ailuropoda melanoleuca. The sequence goes on along the minus strand of NC_048224.1, from coordinate 20,015,164 downwards.
TGATTGGATTTAATATATATGTGCAGAACACTCCACCTAACATTAGCAAAATACATATTTTTCACATGGGACATTTTCCAGGATAGGCCATATGTTAGGTCACAAAACAAACAATAGATTTTTAAATATTAAAATCATACAAAATATCTTTTCCTATCCCAGTGGAATGAAGCTAGATATCAATAGCAGAATGAAAGCTGGAAAACCCACAGATATGTGGAAATTAAACAAAATTCTCTTAAACAACCAATGGGTCAAAAAGAAATCACAAGGAAAATTAGAAAATATCCTGAGACAAATGAAAATTAAAATACAGCAGACCAGAACTTATTGAACACCGTGAAAACTGTGCTAAAAGTGAACTTTATAGCTATGAATACTGGCATTAAGAAAGAAGAAATACCTCAAATCAATAATCTAGCTTTATACCTAGAAAAAGAAGAACAAAGAAACCCAAAGCTAGCAAAAGGAAGGAAGGAAATATTAAAGATGAGAGCAAATGTAAGCAAAATAGAAAAAATGAACAAAACCAAGAGTGGGTTCTTTGGAAAGATCAAGAAAATTGACAAACTTTCAGCTATACTAAGAAAAAAGGAGAGAGGATATAAAAACTAAATTCAGAAATGAAAGAAGGGGCATTATTACCAATTTTACAGAAATGAAAAGGACTATATAAGAGAATACCATGAAAATTGTATGAAAAGAAATTGCACAAACTTGACGAAATAGACAAATTAGAAGCACACAACCTACCAAGACTAAATCATAAAGAAATTTTTAAAAATCTGAATAGACCTAAAAGATTGAATCATTAATCAAACCCTCACCCCAGTAAGGAGAAGTCCAGGACTAGATGGCTTTACTGGTGAATTCCAGGAAACATTTAAGAAAGGATTAACACTAAACCTTCCCAAACTCTTCCAAAAAGTTAAAGAGGAAGAAACTTCCAAATTCATTTTATAAAGTCAGTATTACCTTAATATCAAAGTCAAAGGCACTGGAGAAAAAGAAAACTACAGACCAATATTGCTAATGGATGTTGTTGCAAAAGCCCTCAAGAAAATACCAACAAACTGAACTCAATAGCATGATTACAGGATTGTACACCATAACCATCTAGGATTTATTTCTGGAATGCAAGGATGGTTCAACATACTAAAATCAATCAATCAACGTAATACATTAACAAAATGAAGGAAAAAAGTACATGATCATATCAATTGATGCAGAAATTTGACACAATTCAATATTCTCTCATGATAAAAACATTTAATAAACTAGAAATAGAAGGAAACTACCTTTGTATAATTCAGGCCAAAATGAAAAACCCATGCTACAATCCTACAATGATGAACAACTGAAAGCTTTTCCTTTAACATCAGGAACAAGACAAGATGACCACTTTGCCAATTCTATTCAACATTATACTGTACATCCTAGCCAGTGTAATTAGGCAAGAAAAATAAGTAGAAAGTATTCAAATTGGAAAAATAAGAGTAAAATTATATTTTTTTACAGATTGCATGATCTTATATGTAAATAGTTCTAAAGATTGTGCACACATAGATTCACCTGTTAGAGCTAATAAACAAATTCAGCAAAGTTGCAGGATACTATCAATATTCAAAAATCAGTTGCATTTCTATACACTGACAATGAACAATCAGAATAGGAAATTAAAAAGCAATTTCATTTATAATATTATCCAAAAGTATTAAATATTCCATCATAAACTTAATCAAGGAGACAAAGGACTTGTACACTGAAAACTAGAAGATATTGCTGAAAGAGGTTAAGTAATATACAAATAAATGGACAGACATTTTATGTTCATGTAATGTTATATTAATTAGATATCAGTACTACTCAAGTAAATTTACAATTTCTGTGAAATACCTATCAAAATATCAATGTTTTTTGCAAAAATAGGAAAATATATCCTAAAATTAATGTTGAATCCCACAGGACCGTGAATAGTCAAAAGTCTTGAAAAAAAAAATTGGAAGTCTCATTCGTCCGGATTTCAAAATTTATCATAATGCTATAGCAATCGAAACAGTATGGTATTGGTGTAAAGTAGACATCTAGAGCAGTAGACTAGAATAGAGAGTCCAGAAAGAAACTCACACGTATATGGTCTAATGCTTTTTGACAAGAGTGCCATGACCATTCACTGGGGAAAAGTCACCCTTTTCAACTAATGATCTTTGGAAAATTGGATATCCATATGCAAAAGAATGTGGTGGGATTCTTATCTTACACCATATACCAAAAAAAAAAAAAAATTCATATGGGCCAAAGACCTAAACGTAACAGCTAAAATTATAAAAGCTAAATAGCTATAAAAGCTATATAGCTAAAAGTATAAAACTCTTAAAGAAAACATAAAAGCTTCACAACATTGGATTTGTCAGTGGTTACCTGGATATGGCACCAAAAGCATAGCTAACAAATTAAAAATAGATAAGTTCACTACATAAAATTAAAGTCTTTTGTGTATCAAAGAATACTGTTAGCATAATTGAAAGTAAGGACTGAAGATAATATTTGTACAACCATGTTCATAGCAGCATTATTCACAATAGCCAAAGTAGAAGCAACCCAAGTCTCCCTCAGCAGATGAGCTAATAAACAAAATGTAGTATGTACATACAATGGGATATTATTCAGCCCTAGAATAAAAGGAAATTTCGACATATATTACAGCATGGATGAATTTTAAAGACATTATGCCAAGTAAAATAAACCAGATAGGAAAGGACATATGATTCCACTTATTAAAGAATAGTCAGATTCATAGAGACAAAATAAAATGGTGATCGTCAGGGGCTTGGGGTGGGGGAAATGGGGAGTTACTACTTAATGGGTACAGTTTCAGTTTTGCAGATGAAAACAGTTCTGTAGATGGTGGTGATGGCAGCACAAAAATGTGAATGTACTTAATACCACTGAACTGTAAACTTAGAGTGTTTTAAATGGTAATTTTTATGTTATATATATAATACCACAATTAAACAAATTGAATATAAACCAAACCAAACCAAAACCAAAACATTTGTGGGTCAGGCATCAGTAGTGACTTGGTTGGATGGATTTGGATCGGCGTATCTATGTGGATGTTGCCGAATAGCAGTCATTTAAAGGCTCATGTGGGCTAGGTGATCCATTTCCAAAAAATACACATGCACCTATGTTCCTCACTATGTGGACCTCACCATAGAGTTGCTTGATGTCTTTACGGTATGGTGGCTAACTTCCTCAGAGTGAGCAATCTAAGCGAGAGCAGTAGGAAGCCATGATGCCTTTTCAATCTTACAAGTGGCATCCTTCTGTTTCTACCACATGCTATTTGTTAAAAGTGAGTCTGAGTATAGCCACTACTCAAGGAGAGAGGAATTAGGCTAGGGGAACATCAAAGATTTGTGGACATATCTTTAAAGCACCATAGACATTTTTCAAATTGTGTTCCTTGTCCCAGTGATTTCCTTTATAGCAATAGTAAGTATAAGATCACATGTCCTTTTAGTATCCTTTACTCTTAGTCTTTGTCTTTCATTGACATTTTAGAAGAGTACAGCTATTTTTCTATAGATTGTCTCTCGGTTTGGCTGTCTGATTTTTCCTCATGGTTAGATTCAGTTATGCGTTTTGGGAAGAATATTTCAAAGGTAATATTCTCATTGCACCACACAAGGGAGTCCATTGTGTTGGCTTTTCTCATACTGGTGGTGTTAATTTTAATCATTTGGTTAAGTTGGTGACTGCTGGCTTCTCTAACATATAATTACTATATTTTTATTAGTGATTAGTGAGATGACTTTGAAATCCTGTTTTGTTTTTTCCTTTGTAATCAGTTTGATGCTTTGAGACTATGGGAATATTGTCATACTACTATTCATTGAACTTTAACCAACTTGCTTTAATATAAATTCTTTAAAATTTCTTGCCAGATCATTAATATATTTTTAAAATATTTCATTTTATGTTTTAATATATTAGGTTGTCTTCAGCATGAGGGTTAGTCAGGATCTGTTCCACCAATTGCTAGGAGCCAATGTATTGTTTCCTATTTTGATGCCCATTTTTAATGCTAATATTAAATCCTTTCCCTGCCTCTCAAAGCTTTGGCTATTGTCACTGGGCATTCTGGTTACTACTCACTCGTTAAAAATGGGATGTACTCTCCTCTAATGATTCATACATTTTGGCTCTCCAAATTATCTTAAGCACCTTATGGATGGAGTTTATAGACTACTCCGAATGTTCTCCTAATAATAACTCAGTAAGTTAGATCATTATTAAGTGATAGATTATTCACATAGCAAAAAACGCCTAATGATAACAATAACTAATGATAATTGTGTGCTTGCTATATTTCAACATTCTAGATGCATTTTCAAGTATTAATTAATTTAATCTTCCTAACATCTTGTGAAGTGGACACCGTTTTACTGATTAGAGACCAAATAATGGCAAAGATGTGAGTCAAATCCAGGCTGTCTGTCTCCAGAGGTGGTACTGTTATTGGACACTACTGCCATGAAGAGGGTTGCTTCCTGAAGAGCTATGAGATATTTGTACACTTCTATATGAATGTGAATTCTCCACACAAGAGACGCTGAAGTTAGAGGGGAACATAAAAAACATTCCCCTTTTCCCCAAGCTGAAGAAACTGAAGCTTGAAAAAAGTCAGCTTATTAAGGGATAAAGATGAGGCAAAATTTAGATCTCCAGATGCCCAATCAATCCAGTTCACTTTCCATCATATCATATTGTAAATGTCTGGTAAAATGAAAATAAATACCTACGCTCAACTATTTCACCAGGGGCAATGATATAACTCTACAATGTCAATTTCAAAGTTGAATTCTAAAATGAATATGCTAGATAGCTATACGTTAATTAAACATGAACTGCTTTTGCTTGCTTTCTTAGAACATAAAATGGCTTTGGGGGAATGATTTGGATGTCCCATGCATTTTTGCACAGATAATCTGGTTAGTTCAAACTTTTTCTCTTGTCCTAAGCAAATATATTTGACATAATTTCTCACTTGTTCACATGCTTAAAAGTGATCTTTGTAAAGACAACTTTTGAACATACTCTGGAAAAAGTCTTTCCTGGTTACCAAGTAAATAAAGTATGCAGCTATAAAGAGGAACCATTATGTGAATATCCATTTAGCAAAATATTTAAGTTATTTATACTATTTAGTTTTGGCATGAGAAACTGACAACTTTACAGAGTATAGTAGCAATGTTCGTTGACATAACACTTTTGATTTACATGGATTGATTGCCATTATTTTTTGTTATAATGACATTTATAATACATTGATTTTATTAATATAATAATCGACACCTCCATATCTAGAGGCTTCTCTGTGATGCTTAGAAAAGAATGGCATTCAAAATCTTAGACAAACAAATGAGCGTATCGTGTACCCTTGTGAATCAGAAGGGAGAATTAACTACTCTGAACACAGATGAGCCAGAAACAATGCCAGACAATGTATACTGGGTAAACTGGAGCTCTCACATACATTGTGAAGGTATGAAGATAAGATAATCTTACATTTTACTCTCTTGTGTTGTGTTGATATTCTTATGTTGATCTTTTCTTCTTCTTATCATATATCTCCTCCTGGCAGCACAAATATACTTGAAAGGGAAATACATCATAAAAACACAGATTATAGACACAGAATGGTGACAGTTGTTACAGGTTTTTTGAATTTTTATATCTTGTGATGGAGGATATCTCAGTTTCCCTCTCTTTCCAGGCACTTGAGAGGAATATACATCTCCTATTCCCTTACTTTTATTTTTTTAAGATTTTATTTATTGATTTATTTGATAGAGAAAGAGTATGCGTGCACACAAGTGGAGAGAGGGGCAGATGGAGAGAATCCCAAGCAGACTCCCCATTGAGCACAAAGCCCAACCTGGGGCTCGATCCCAGGACCCTGAGATTATGACCTGAGCTGAAACCAAGAGTCAAATGCTTAACTGACTGAGCCACATAGGTGCCCCTCCATTCCCTTACTCTTGGTTTGGGCCTTGTGGTTGGTAGGATCAAGGGGATATGAGGAGAAGTGATTGAATGATTCACATCCAAGCCTAAGCATTTAATTGCAAGATCCTCCAGAGTTTCCTTTCTTGCTAAGGTGACTGAAGACACCTTTTACTCCAGGTGGTTTAGCACAAGATAATGGAGCCTCCATAAGCTTGGAAATCTGAGTGATTTGTAAAGCAGTCCCACATGGAATTTCCACATGGGACATGTAGCATTAGTGAGAAATAAGTTTCCATTTTGGGAGGCCACAGAGATTTGGGGTTGGTTTGTAATGCCCTGGTGAATACGTGTTTAATAGAGTGGTTAATAAATATGTTTGTATTAAAGAATTAAACTCCTTCTTAAAGTTATCTAAATAATTTTGAAGTTCATTAAAAATATAGATAATATAATAATCCTTCTAAGTTTTATCTTGACTTTTACTATATCCTTATTATCAATTCAGTTAGCACATTCCCTCCCCATAGGATACATACTGAACACTGATAATCCGATCTTCAAATTTGGTGTTCTCACTATGAAGCTTTTGCCCCTAATTCTAAAATACTATGGTTATTGTCTCACAAGGATTTTGTAAGTGAAGAATCAATTGTCCCTTCCTCCTCTTTCTCCATTCTTTTCCTCATAAACGGATGCCTTTAATCTGCTTGAGTAACTGCTTCTTTCCCTTTTCTCTGGACTTTCAACAACATGCTCTACTAGATTAAAATAATAATAATAATAATAATAATAATAATAATAATAATAAAAGCCAAAGTCATTGTCTGAAGAACCAGACACAATTTGTGTTTTATAGTCTGTTAGGTGTGTAAAAAGCAACAAGACATGGTTTTGAAAGAATTCTCCCCTACTCATTTGAGAATAAGAGTTCATTGCCAAGTATATAACACGATCCATAGAGACTGGAAATTCGGGAATCTGTTTCAATCCCTGTGTTAGTTCATTCCTTTGAGTCCCAGAAGCACTATGAGCCCTAAACTAGACTCGTGGAATCTGTCAGAAAGACAAACAGCTGAAATAATGTGGACTTCAATAGTGCCAAGCTTCATTTTTGGTAGAATTTTTGAACCTTTAGAAAATGCCAACCCAAAGGTTGGTGTTTTATAAATGAAAAAAGAGTCACAAATAATAGTCTATGAAATATATTGATTTAACATAATTCAGTAAATTATTTTTAAGGACCTGTGTCTTAAATAATATTATCTTACCCTGCGAGGAGGAAGGTGAAATATACAAAGATAAAACATGTTATTGTGATTACAGATTAGTAAAGAAAAAGAACATATAAAGAGATTATTATTGTGTAAGAGAAGATATATTATCTTAGGAATGAAGTTCTATGATAATAAAATACAAAGAAAGTTTAATTAAAATAAAAAAAAATCAAGCTGAGGACTAGGTGACTTTGTGTGGATCAGGTAGTCTAAGACTGAACTTTTCATACAAATAAACAAAGAAGTTAAAGAATGCACTGTAAGTAAAGCACATAAACCATAAAGGACTGGATATGGTAGGGGGATGGTGAATTGTTAGAGGTTTGGGAGAATTGAATGGATGTATGTGTGTTGAAATGGATAAATCCAGAAATATAGATTGGAAGCTCATAATACATGAATTTGCTTTAAAGACAAATGGGAGAGGATCCCTTTATAAATTTTAGAGTGGAGAACTAAAATGATGTAAAGGCCCTTTAATTTTTGGAAAATAAGTTTTACGAACATATCGTATATTGATATGGTTATGTAAATTCTCACTGGCCCGAAATCTTTCTACCAGGACAATTTTGCATCAGGATTAGTGAGTGGGACCTGATGAATTGGATCAAGCCCTCAGAGAGCTCTGGTGAACATGGTGGATGGCTTCCACAGAACACATTTACCGTGTTTTTTTCTTACTTTTATTGCTGGTGAGCATGGTGGAGCAGGGTACAATCCACAGAGGTTCCCAGAGTGGGCTCACTGGGACTCAGAGGGAAGCAGACAATCAATTCCAGGCTAGTCTGGCCATTTATGAGTCATGTGACCCTGATGGAGTCAATCTCTAAGCCTATTAAACTCCTTGCCTTGCCCTGCTCAAAAAGCACTGTAACAATATATCCTGGGTGAGCAAGTTATGGCCACAGGTGACTCATCAAGACATTATGGGAAAACTGCTAAAGAGCAAGTCAGAGTGGCCTTCTTTTGTACTAACCTATGATTGCCAAATAATCCCATGTTAGCAGAGCCTTCAAAACAGACTGGTAAGCGCCCTCCAAAAAAAATTTTTTTTTAAAAGCTGTTATTTGCTTTCCCCAAAAGATTAGTATTAAGAAAATAATATGGTACCAGTGACTACCATGGATAGGGAAAATATAACTCCTATTATAAAATATATGTATATGCCGATTGGTGTGTGTGTTTGTTTTTTGAAGTCAAACAGAATGGGCTCATTGAATAGGCAAAAGCAGAGAAAAGAAAACAACCAGGGAAGTGGAAATGTCAATGAAATAGAAATTTCAGCAGAAAACAAGACCTCAGAGTCACAACAGATGCCCAAAGAATTTGCAACATCATTGGAGAAAGCATTGATCTTTCTGCAGGGCTCTGGCTAGTAGGGTAGAGTAAGCTTTATTTAAATCTCAGATCTCAAAGGTGACCTCATGTGACAGGGGGATTTCACTCTGCCTTGGGGAGCTCACAATTGCTAGAAGTTGGAAGGAGGGGATAGTCAAGCCCCAGTGCTATGCAACCAGCACTACGTTTGTGAGTTTGGAGGATTAAATCTGGCACTAATCAGCAAACATTGTAGCTGAGTTCTCTGAATGGCAGGCTAACAAGCAACCCAATCTACCCTCTCCGATTAGGAAAGGGAAAATAGCCCATGGGTTTGCAGAGTCTTCGAGAAAACTCTAGTCATGTCAGCTTAGAATGATTTCTGTATGTTTTGTTTTGAGAGGTGCAATCCTAGTACTCCAGGGCAATTCTGAGGGTCTCCAATTTTCTTTTTTTTTCCTTTTTTTATTTCCTCATAATTTTCCTGTCTGTCAAGTCACTCTCTCAGACTTGTAATACAACTGACTACTTAGTAGGAGTGTTTCCAGTAAATTCACTTCAGCCTCCAGCCACTCTGCCATGGCCACCACAGTCGGCAGGGCTCAGCCTTTACTGCTCCTTTTGACAGTTTACCCACTGACCAGACTCAGAGATAACAGGAATCTCTCGACTGTCTCCTAGGGCTGCCACAGGAGCTGCTCAGCCCATCTGCCTTCCTCCTTTGGCCTTCCAATTTAGGTTTTCTTTTTCTGTTTGTTTCACATTTTGTAGGACCTCCTGATCTTGGTTTGTTGGTTGGTTGGGTTTTTTCTCTTCCCTCCCATTTCCAATCCACTGATTAGTTTACAGCTTTCACAATTTCTTAGCCACTTCCTGTTTTGCAGGAATTGAGGCAGAATGGGAGAAAATTAAATTTAAATCGACTTTTACTGATTTCAGTAGTGCCATATGATACAGGAGTTTCTTGACCTATGTGTGTGATGGTTGTTGTTTTTTTCTTTTTTTGGGAAAACAAAACAAAACAAAACAAGACATTGTCATCATTGTTAGGAGACCACAGATGACCCTACTTTGTCACTTAGTTTGGGGCAACCAACTTTCAGGTTCTGCCATGTATTGGATGAAGTACTTATAATAAGTTAGTGAACATCTATAACTTCAGGGTTTTTTTCCATAACATCTGAATCTCAGAATTGTTCAGATATAGTGAGATAATTTGGAGTGGAAGCAACCTTGCTGAGACACTCCGCTATTATTATGGCTACTCCTTGTACTCATACTACTGTAGCCATTTTACTATTTGGAGTCTATGTTACTGCTCCTTCTCAAAGGTTCCCACTTGCTGCAGGAGTGGTTTTTAGCATCCATTTGCTATTTCTTTTTTTTTTTTTAATGATTTTTTATTATATTATGTTAGTCACCATACAGAATATCCCCGGATTCCGAAGTAAAGCTTGATGCTCCATTAGTTGCGTATAACACCCAGTGTACCATGCAATACGTGCCCTCCTTACCACCCATCACCAGTCTAATCCCATTCCCCCATCCCCCTCCCCTCTGAAGTCTTCAGTTTGTTTCTCATAGTCCATAGTCTCTCATGTTTCATTCCCCCTTCTGATTACCCCCCTTTTCTTTATCCCTTTCTTCCCCTACCGATCATCCTAGTTCTTATGTTCCATAGATGAGAGAAATCATATGATAATTGTCTTTCTCTGCTTGACTTATTTCACTTAGCATTATCTCCTCCAGTGCCGTCCATGTTGCAGCAAATGTTGAGAATTCGTTCTTTCTGATAGCTGAGTAATATTCCATTGTATATATGGACCACAGCTTCTTAATCCAGTCATCTGTTGAAGGGCATCTCGGCTCCTTCCATGATTTGGCTATTGTGGACAATGCAGCTATGAACATTGGGGTGCATATGGCCCTTCTCTTTACTACGTCTGTATCTTTGGGGTAAACACCCAGTAGTGCAATGGCTGGGTCATAGGGTAGTTCAATTTTTAACTTTTTAAGGGACCTCCACACTGTTTTCCAGAGTGGCTGTACCAACTTGCATTCCCACCAACAATGTAGGAGGGATCCCCTTTCTCCACATCCTCTCCAACAATTGTTGTTTCTTGCCTTGTCTATCTTTGCCATTCTAACTGGCGTAAGGTGGTATCTCAGTGTGGTTTTGATTTGAATTTCCCTGATGGCTAATGATTTTGAACATTTTTTCATGTGTCTGTTAGCCATTTGTATGTCTTCATTGGAAAAGTGTCTGTTCATATCTTCTGCCCATTTTATGATTTGTTTATTTGTTTCTCGTGTATTGAGTTTGAGAAGTTCTTTGTAGATCTTGGATACCAGTCCTTTATCTGTGGTGTCCTTTGCAAATATATTCTCCCATTCCGTGGGCTGTCTCTTAGTTTTTTTGACTGTTTCCTTGGCTGTGCAGAAGCTCTTTATCCTGATAAAGTCCCATAAGTTCATTTTATCTTTTATTTCTCTTGCCTTTGGAGATGTGTCGTGAAAAAGGTTGCTCTGGCCGATGTCATAGAAGTTGTTGCCTATGTTCTCCTCTAGAATTTTGATGGATTCCTGTCTCACATTGAGGTCTTTCATCCATTTGGAGTTTATTTTTGTGTATGGTGTGAGAGAGTGGTCAAGTTTCATTCTTTTGCATGTAGCTGTCCAATTTTCCCAGCACCATTTATTGAAGAGACTGTCTTTTTTCCACCGGATGTTTTTTCCTGCTTTATCAAAGATTAGTTGCCCAAAGAGCCGAGGGTCCATTTCTGGGTTCTCTATTCTGTTCCATTGGTCGATGTGTCTGTTTTTGTGCCAGTACCATGCTGTCTTTGTGATCACAGCTTTGTAGTACAGCTCGAAATCCGGCATTGTGATGCCCCCAGCTTTGTTTTTCCTTTTCAACAGTTCCTTGGAGATTCGGGGCCTTTTCTGGTTCCATACAAATTTAAGGACTATTTGTTCCAGTTCTTTGAAAAATGTCCTCGGTATTTTGATCGGGATAGCATTGAAAGTGTAGATTGCTCTGGGTAGTATGGACATTTTAACTATGTTAATTCTTCCAATCCATGAGCATGGAATATTTTTCCATCTTTTTATGTCTTCCTCAATATCTTTCAAAAGTGATCTATAGTTTCTAGCATATAGGTCCTTTACGTCTCTGGTTAAGTTAATTCCAAGGTAACGCATGGTTTTTGGTGTTATTGTAAATGGGATGGATTCCCTAATTTCTCTTTCTTCAGTCTCGTTATTCGTGTATAGAAATGCAACTGATTTCTGGGCATTGATTTTGTATCCTGCCACCTTACTGAATTGTTCTATAACTTCTAATAGTTTGGGAGTGGATTCCTTTGGGTTTTCCATATAGAGTATCATGTCATCTGCAAAGAGAGACAGTTTGACTTCTTCTTTGCCGATTTGGATACCTTTGATCCCTTTTTGTCTTCTGATTGCTGTTGCAAGGACTTCTAGTACTATGTTGAATAATAGTGGCGAGAGTGGGCATCCTTGTCGTGTTCCTGATCTTAAGGGAAAGGCTTCCAGCTTTTCCCCATTGAGAATAATGCTTGCAGTAGGCTTTTCATAGATGGCTTTTATGAGATTGAGAAATGTACCCTCTATTCCTACACTCTGAAGGGTTTTAATCAGGAAAGGATGCTGTATTTTGTCAAATGCTTTTTCTGCATCAATTGAGAGGATCATATGGTTCTTGAGTCTTTTCTTGTTGATATGATGTATCACATTGATTGATTTGCGAGTGTTGAACCATGCTTGCATCCCAGGTATGAATCCCACTTGGTCATGATGGATAATCCTTTTAATGTACTGTTGGATTCTATTAGCAAGGATCTTGTTGAGGATTTTGGCATCCATATTCATTAGAGAAATCGGTCTGTAATTCTCCTTTTTGAGGGGGTCTTTGCCTGGTTTGGGGATCAAGGTAATATTAGCCTCATAGAATGAGTTTGGTAGCTTTCCTTCTGTTTCTATTTTTTGAAATAGCTTTAGGAGAATAGGTATTATTTCTTCTTTGAATGTTTGGTAGAATTCCCCAGGAAAACCGTCTGGGCCTGGAGTTTTATTATTTGGAAGGTTGTTTATCACTGACTCAATTTCTTCATAGTTAATTGGCCTATTTAAGAAATCTATTTCTTCCTGTTTCAGTCTTGGTAGTTTATAGGTTTCCAGGAAGGCCTCCATCTCTTCCAGATTGTTTAGTTTTTTGGCATATAGCTGTTGATAAAAGTTTCTAATAATCCTTGCAATTTCAATGGTGCTGGTCGTGACCTCTCCCTTTTCAGTCATAATTTTAATAATCTCAGTCCTTTCTCTTTGTTTTTGGACAAGTTTTGCCAGTGGTCTATCAATTTTATGGATTCTCTCAAAGAACCAGCTTCTAGTCCTGTTGATCTGCTCTACTGTGGTTCTGGTCTCTAATTCATTGATTTCTGCTCTAATCTTGGTCAACTCCTTCCTTGTCAGTGGGTTAGGCCTGTCCCTCTGTTGCTGTTCCAGTTTCTTGAGGTGAGAATATAGAAACTGCATTTTAGATTTTTCTATTCTTTTGAGTGAGGCTTGGATGGCTATGTATTTCCCCCTTAGGACTGCCTTTGCAGTATCCCATAGGTTTTGGACCGTTGTGTATTCATTCTCGTTGGTCTCCATAAATTGTTTAATTTGTTTTTTGATTTCCTGGTTTATCGAGTCATTCTTGAGCAGGATGGTTCTTAGCCTCCAAGTGTTTGAGTTTCTTCCAGGTTTTTCCTTGTGGTTGAGTTCCAATTTCAGAGCGTTGTGGTCTGAGAATATGCAGGGGATAATTTCAATCTTTTGGTATTGGCTGAGACCTGTTTTGTGTCCCAGAGCATGATCTATTCTTGAGAATGTTCCATGGGCATTTGAATAGAATGAGTATTCTTTGGTTCTGGGGTGTAGTGTTCTATATATATCTATGAGGTCCAACTCGTCGAGTATGGCATTCAAAGCCTTTGATTCTTTGCTTAGTTTTTGCCAGGGTGTTCTGTCTATTTCTGATAGTGGGGTGTTGAGGTCCCCTACTATTACTGTGTTCTTATCTATATGTCTCTTTATTTTGGTTAAGAGTTGGCTTGTGTATCTTGCTGCTCCCCTGTTGGGGGCATATATATTAATAATTGTCATATCCACTTGTTGAATACTTCCTTTAAGAATAATATAGTGCCCTTCTGTATCTCTCTCTATGGCCTCTAGTTTAAAATCCAGTCTATCTGATATGAGAATTGCTACTCCAGCTTTCTTTTGAGGTCCATTTGCGTGGAAGATGGTACTCCATCCCCTTACTCTAAGTCTGAATGCATCTTTGGGTTCAAAATGAGTCTCTTGTAGACAGCAAATGGATGGGTCATGTCTTTTTATCCAATCTGCAACCCTGTGGCGTTTTATGGGAGAGTTTAAGCCATTTAGATTGATAGAGATTATTGACAGATATGATTTTAATGATGCCATTTCTCTTTAAAGTCTTTGTATCGGTTGTGACTTGCTGCTCTGTATCACTCTTGGGGCCTTTTTACCTTTATAGAGCCCCCCTTAATATCTCCTGTAGGGCTGGTTTCGTGGTTACGAAATTGGTTAATGATTGGCGATTTTGGAACGTCTTTATTTCTCCATCAATTCTGAATGACAGCTTTGCTGGATAAAGGATCCTTGGCTGCATGTTTTTCTCTGAAAGAGCTTTAAAAATGCCCCCCCAAGCCTTTCTCTCATTCCAGGTCTCTGTAGACAGGTCTGACGTAATCCTGATACCTTTGCCTTGGTACGTGAGAAATTTCTTTGCCCTGGCCGCTTTCAATACTGTATCCTTGGATCTAATATTTGCGAATTGCACTATGACATGCCGTGGCGTAGGTTTGTCCTGGTTGAGCTTGGATGGGGTCCTCTCTGCCTCTTGGACACGAATGCTTGTTTCCCTTGCTAGATTAGGGAAGTTTTCAGCTACAATTTGTTCAAATATCTCTTCTAGACCTCTGTTTTTCTCCACCCCTTCAGGGATGCCGATGATTCTGACATTGGATCGTTTCATAGAGTCAGTAATCTCCCGTAATCTACATTCGTGGGCGTGGATTTTTTTAAGACCAGCTTCTATTTTCGTTTTTTCTTCTACTAACCCATCCTCCAATTCGCTAACGCGTTCCTCTGCCTCGGTGACCCTGGCCGTCAGAGCCTCTAGTTTTGACTG
>NC_048224.1:19980823-20000008 GCF_002007445.2 Ailuropoda melanoleuca | reverse complement strand
TCTGGGGGCTATTGCTCCCGGCGCCTGATCGCAGAGGCTCCCTCCCCCTTCCCTTTATCTTCCTATATCTGTGCTCGGATTCACAGCTCCCCACTTCGTACCTCAATACTCAGCACTGGAGATGTTCATTTGTAGAGATCCAGATGTATCTTCCTGTGTCTCAGGCTGATTCTGTGGGTGTTCAGGCTGGTCTGGTAGGTATCCAGCTCGACTCGGACCAGCTGAGAAAGGGTCGCCTACTCCTCCTCCATCTTTTCTCCTCCTTGCAGAAAGTGGTTGCCTTTCTGTTCATAGAGTTTCTGCTACTCTTTTGTTCATTCTCCATTTCATAGGTATTCGGAATGGTTTGGTAGCTCTCTCGCTGAATTCCTGGGACCAGACGAACTTTAGGTCTCCCGCTCCTCCGCCATCTTGGAACGCCGAGCTGGAGCTCAACTCCTGTTTTAAACTGGGTTCCTTGCAGAAAGTGGTGGCTATTCTGTTCTTAGAGTTGCTGCTGTTTTTTTCTTCATTCTCCAGTTGAGTTTGTAGGTGTTCAGAATGGTCTGATAGCTATCTAGCTGCATTCCTGGGACCAGATGAAATTTAAGCCTCCTGCTCCTCCGCCATCTTTTACTCCTGACATTTTCTATTTCTTAAATAACTGCAAAAAGGACTGTGTGCTTTGCTTTGACTGAAAAGAAGGGCATACAACTTGCAAAGGGCTAGACCTATGTGTCTTGTCCTACACATGACACAGTCTGTTCGTGTCAGTGTGCTGTGGAGTAGGATGCAGTGTGCCAAGATTTGACTGCCTCCACGCTCAGAGTGTCTGGGGAGAGGGTACAGTGGCCAAAGCCCCAAGACTGGTTGCCTCTGGCTGCAAACAATGGTGTCTCTTTATTTCCCAGTTTCTATGTCATGCTAGGACCTGAACGTTGGGAGACATTCACATAGCGAAACTCTGCCAACAGAAGGTGAATTTGGTAGATTCTTTATATATAATAAGCATATGCATGCACACATGCACGCATATATTTGCATTTTTGTTCTTATTTTTATTTTTTAGGTGAGGAGTGATCTAAGGAGTAGATAGCATTGGGCTAAGGGTACCAAAGATTTGGAGGATGTAATCATTGTACAGTACTGTCAGAAAGAGGACAATTGGTTTTCTTTTAACTTGTTAAAATGTGATGGTATATGAAAACTAAAATCAAACAACATAACATTTTAGAGAAAAATTATAAACTACCTGTCAGAAGAACTTAGTTGCCTCATTCATGGGTTAGTTAAGTAATTATTATTGGATGTAATGTGTAAATAATAGTATGTTTCAGATTTTCATTAGGCTCATAGGATTCTGTGGACCATATGAGGTGCTTACTAAGTGTTCCTTAAGTGAATGTCTACCTTATGAAATGCATTGGCCATTTCTTAGAGCAATGAGACAGATGGGCAATGTGGAGGGTGTGGTTTTAAGTTTTATTAATTTAATTTTATGTCAAGATAATTAGCATGAAAAAATGCTATCCTGCCTCATAAAAGATCTCGAGCAACGGTAGAAGAAGAATCATATGTTGAATGGATTATATATTGTGTTTTTTTACAAAGTATCATCTGGACTGTATTTATAAAAAGTTTCCTTGCTTTCTCATAGAAACCAGTCTTCCTGTCTTTATGTTTGAGAATTATAAATTACTGTCATCCTTCTAGTGGAGTTTTATGGATATCATTTTGTGCTTTAGACATAATCCAGGATAGTGCTTACTCTGTCTTGTCTTGTGCTCAGACATTTCACATCTACATTTCCACTATTGTAAAGCCCTCTGTTTAGAGTACATGTTTCTACATCATGGCCTCATTTTATTTAAATACTCTGCTGTGGTTGATTAACCACAAGCTGTATAAGCAGTAAAAAAGAAAGAAATAACTTCATACAGAATTATTGTCAATAGAAGGTGACACAGGCTGAAGTAATAATAAAAGTTAAATGAGAATATATCAAGTTAATGTATGGCATAATCCCAAACTCCATGGAAGGATTGGTTTATTGTGATGTTAGGGGAAGCAAGCAGAGCCTTCAAAGGCTAGTTATTTTTGAATTCCTGAAGGGCAAAGTAACCTTTACATAAATGCAGCCTACTGAGAGTCTAAGATGAAATTTTAGTATGTCTGTATAATTTTCTTTGTAATGATGTTATAACATTCCACATTTTTTATAGTAAATACACCCAAGTATAAATTCAGGAATAAAATATGTCATTTTCTGCAATAGGGAGTTCGTAGGAAATAAAGTATATTGCAAAGCATTACTTATTAAGCCACGTCCAGAGACAGGAAGCAGTTCTAAGTTATTGACACTGATTTTGTCAGTCACTCACAAAAAACACACCGTGTATTAGAACTGGCAGTATACCAGTTAAACCTCAAAAAGGTAGTGATAGATAAATAAAAGAATATATTATTTTACTACTAGGGAGTAAACATAAGGAAGCTATTATCTTACTAGAGCAACCGCAGCAAGTTATTATGGGAAGTGAGAGGTATTAGGACCCATCTGCTAATATTTTGAGTGTGATAGATTGCAGGGCAATCGAGCATTCCCATAATAGATCTCCACCTACCGCTTTGGAGTGGGATGAAAAGACTGAATGCACATGGTGTTCGCAGGTTTTAGACATTGGTAATGGTGCCAGCAGCAGTGGCAGAGGCTGTCTCAGAAGCAAACCTGTGCCCGCACTGCCTTTTCTCCATTTCAGAAGTTCTCATGAGACAATCCTGAAGATAATCTAGGCCGAGCCTCGCTCGGTTGAGTCACCACATTCTGTAGTTGTGTCCCAGATACCATATTCTCAGTGCATTCAGTGATTCACTCATACTCCTGAAACTCACGAAGACCTGATCCATAAATCATAAATGCTAATTCATGAATCAGAATTCTTTCCAATCATTAGAATGCTTATAAACCCTGCCAAGAGCCAACTGCTCTCTCCTACTAACAAGCTGCATAGGAAACTGCATTGCCCGTGAACCAGTTACTTTGATGGTATTAAAAAAAAGGATAAGAATAGTTTAAAGCCAAAATTTCATAGTAGATCATTCCCAGTTCACAATGGAGAACTGGACTCATCACTGCCCCTAAATCCTGTGTCTTGTCCCTTGAACAGTACTGAATGCTGGACAAGAGGGCTCTCCTGGATATCATGGATCAATTTTTCTACCAGATCCTTTTTGTTTGCATATATCACATTTGGATAGGTTAGTATCAAAATTAGTTAGAGAATGCTTTTAGTGGTCCAGAATTCACTGTTTTCTTCTAGTTTCTCAATTAGCACAATTCTCTAAGTTCTTGAAGTTTTTATTGCTCAGATCTCAGCTTACATAGTATTTAAGACTCCAGACTCACCCATCTCACTCACCTCACACAGTGATATGTGTGCTGTAGAATGACTGTCCCAACATCCTGGCTTGATTTCTCTAATCTCAAAAGCGATTACAGCCAATAAATATCAGAAACAACAGAGTTCTGGACATACCGGTGGAAGGACAGACCTTTCCCTGGGCCTCTCATTTGGAGAAATTATGTTACCACGGAGTTTCCCTGGGAGTCCATGGGGATTTTCCTGACAAAAAAGGAAAACGCTAATGCTACCATTTATGAGGGACCTGCCATGGGCCAGTGAATAGTACTACAGAATTGCCTACAGTTTCTAATTTGATCTTGACAACAATGGAATGTTACAGACATTATTAAATCCATTTAAAAATTAAAAAAACTAAAGTTCAAATAAATTAAGGTAAATAGTTAAGGTTATTGAGTTCTGTAAGTTCAGAGATCCAGTACTTAACTCAGGTCTGTCTAGGTTTAAAATCTGATATTCTGGGGCGCCTGGGTGGCACAGTGGTTAAGCGTCTGCCTTTGGCTCGCGGCGTGCTCCCGGCGTTATGGGATCGAGCCCCACATCGGGCTCCTCCGCTAGGAGCCTACTTCTTCCTCTCCCACTCCCCCTGTTTGTGTTCCCTCTCTTGCTGGCTGTCTCTATCTCGGTCAAATAAATAAATAAAAAATCTTTTAAAAAAATCTGATATTCTAACTGATCTGCACGCTGCCTCCAAGATAGTTACTAACCAGGTTTGGAGCATGGCTTCATTCTGCACTCTTGAAATTTCCATGAGTCTGCCTTCTTTTATCCACCCTATGCCATACTCTTAACTGAGAACTTGATTATATTAAGCATTATTTTCACTAGATGCGCCTACCTAGGTCTTACGAAATACTCATAGTGCTTAGTATGTTTTCCTCCATACCAATTGCCATTGATTATTTTGTATTGGCAACCAATATCCTCACATTATCTGTCTAGATGACTGCCTTCTAAGAAGTCTTTGGTCCCTAATGATAGACTGTATATCGTGATCTTACTGACTTGAGCTATTGGATAACTATGATATCAGTCACAGTGAAATAACTGGTCCCCTTCCCTCCTATCAAGTTGCTACTATTAGTAGGTCCAGATACTGTACTGGCAGAAAGAAACAATTGAAGAGTTGGACTTTATTTTGGTTTAGAGATTTTTTTTTTTACATGCTGTGGGCTTGACTATGGGATAAAGGCATTTCATATCTTTTCCTTTATTCTAGTTTAAATTATGAATTACGGTTATATAAATGACCTACTCACAATCTATAATGATTGATCACTGTGGGCTCTCATAAAGAAGAGAGTTGCTGATTTGTGTCCAATTCTCACTGCAGTACTCTAATGCAGTCCTTTTCTCTCCCATCAACCAACCACACTAAAACACTAAATTGAAAGATAGGGTATAAACCTAGAAGCTAAGTTTTGGAACTTCCAATAAGGGAATATAAGTGTGTTATTTGTTGGCAAGATTGGTACCCAGGGTTTCTTATTTATATAAATGTACTTATATAAATTAAGTTCATTACTAAACTTAACTTTATTATGTGTTATAAATGTAAGCTACCTTCACACTGGTCTCTAATTTAAAATCTTCCCTTGAATGTAAACAAATTCCCATTCTTTTATAGTAAACAGCAATGATTCTTCCTTTTTAAAGATTGGGAAGCCTTTTGAAATGTTGAATATTTCCTCTCGAGATCAGTGATCTTTCATTAATTAATTTATTGTATACATATGTATCGGTAAGTATAATTTCCAGTAGTTTTTGTTTGGGAAAGCACATCAGGACATAAAATCTGCCATTAATTCAACAATGCTTTAAGTGATTTTATTCTGCTGGTCACACCAAATATTTTATATATTGTTGAAGGGTAATAGGCCACATATCTGCCAGATAAACTTTTTTCTATACCAGTATAATAAACATATGGAGTCACAGACATTTTATCATATCTTTTTGCCCCACCTCTCTCTTCTTTAATCATGTCTAGGGTTCCCATTATGCAATGGGTTTATGGTCTTAGAATTATAGTAAGTAGTATATCCTGACTATATTGTGAGAATATAGGAGAAATCACTCAAGACTGCTCCATGCATACATTAAATATTACCTGATTTAATCACTGTAAATAACTCTTGCACAAAGGACCTTAAAAAGTAATTAGAATGTTTGTTTCAAATTCAGTTTTGTTTGTTTTCATCATTATTATCATATGACAATATTGCTGTCCTTGATCCTAGAAAAGTGTCATCAGATCCAGCAGGATTGAATATAGAAAATATTAAAGGTTTGGTGAATAGGACCAATTAGTTGGAATAAAATATGCCCAGCACAATTCTATACATTCAGTTCTTCCCAACACTATAGCAAAAATATTTTTAGTAGAATATGGATTATTGAAATTTGGGGTTTCCTGAGGATATGTTTTTCACTGTTGTAAAAGAGAAACACTTTTCTCATTTTTATAATGAACTTTACAGTATACTGAAGACATTTAATATGTGTTCACATGTCTGGATAAATGTGTTTATATATTAAAACTTGTTTAAATGTAAGGAAAAGAGATCTACTCCAGCTAGCTCAAGAAAACGGGAGTTATTGTAAAAACACAAGGGGAACATATGGGAGAAATGATTTCACGGAGCTATTAAGTTCTAGGTCTGCCAGGAATGGACACCGCAGGGTCATTCTAGGATTGAGAGCAGCTCTCAAGATCGCCACAGCCCAGTTAGAAAACGTTCATCTTTTTCTCTTGTGCTTCACTGTTAATATAATGGTACTAAAAATAACATTTGCTTCCTTTCTCTCTGCTACTGACTTTGACCAATGCCCATGATTTTGACTCCTTGTGAAATTTCTTACCCCAATTTATGGTATCATTTATTTTCACCTGCACCGATACTGAAAAAGTTCTGTTATATTGCCTATTTCAGATACATGTGAAATCACATCAGGTGATTGTTTAGATTTTCCTGCTAAGTGCAAGTCTTTTCAAGAAGCAGATGTTAACTACTCATTCATATATTGGTTCACCTTGAGTTAGAGACCCTCCCCTTTACACAATCAGCTATAGCCCAACAGGAAATTGGGGGCATGTGAGGATTTCTTTCCATGGTGACTTTCCTGAGGCCAGTTTTCTTTAGAAGGTGATATGAGTCATACTTATCTATAATACCTCAAATTTAATATAATTTCAGTGCAAAGAAGGTGTCAGAAGATACTTCTATAAAGCCTCTGAAATCTCTTTGAAAAATAATAATCTAAATAGGATTGTGTTAAAGACAATATTTTGGTGCCCTTTTTTGTGGTTCTGTTACTTTTATCCCTATGGAATAGCATGCTTTTGTTGTCAGAATATTTTCTGTTTTAACTTATATCATTGTGAACCCAAGCTAAGCCTCCTTCAGGCAAGGTTTGTGCATTTCAAAATATGAGTTTCAGATCTTGAGGGATTCTTTCTTACTTCTATTTCCATGTTCTTATTTCCCCATCTCCTGCTCCTCCTTTCAAAATAGCGTATCTAAAATGGTATTTTCCCTCTACATCCACGTGGTTCTCTGAATACTCTACATTTTTCCACTCTAGTACCTTTAATTTCACTCTGGCTTCTCTTAGGTTTACTGCCTGTTTGTGCATCCTGATGCTATTCATCGTGGACAAATATCAAATGCCATCTTTTTCCAGGACAAGTTTCCAAACTCACAATGAGAGTAGAACTCTATGTCCCTTGTGTGATTGTTTCGTTTTGTTTTTGTTTTCTTACCAAATCACCCTTCTAATTTAATCATTATGTTTTTCATTTTATTAGAGTTTATCTATTAGAAATACTCTTCTGGTTATAAATGACAGATAATCCAGCAGGTGTAGAATCCAGCAAAATTTATGCGTTAGTTATATAACCAGAAAGTTCAGTGGCGGATTAATCCAGGTTCTCAAAAATGGCACCAAGAGGCTATTTCTTAGCATCTCTCCTGTTCTGGTGTTCTAGTGTTGGCTCCCTCCCTGAGGCACGCTTTTCCCTCAGCACCTCCAGGCTTATATCCTCACATTCTAATTTCTCTTCTCTAGTAGTTTCAACCAGAATCCCAGAATTAATATCTCTTCTTAGCTTATCTTACATTACGTATCAAAAAATGTTTTTGGGGCGAAGAAATAGAAAACAGTGATTTACACAGGCTACCTGTTTGTCCTTTAAATCAAGAAGAAAGGATTAATCTCACCAACCCTACTTCATTTTGTTTTTGTTTTTAATATTTTTTTATTGCTCATTACAACACATACCCTCCCCAATGTCCATCACCCAATTACCCCTTCTCCCAACCCCCTCCCCTCCAGCAACCTTCAGTTTGTTTCCTAAGATTAAGAGTCTCTTATGATTTGTCTCCCACCAACACTACTTTGACTGAGAGTAGAGAAAGGATGGTTCCAAAAGGAAAATCAACATTCTGTTCTTAGAAGAAGAAAAGAATGAAGAGGAAAGGGTATTTGTCTATAATGAATACAAAAGGAATTGTGCTGCATGTTTTAAGCTTTTCATAGCATCAATCATGCAACCAAGAAAGAGTTTAGATGCTCATTAAATAGATATGGAACATTTGCTCAAACAAAAGTAGTTTCATGGGGATACAGTTGGATTTTGTTGTTGTTTGAGCATTTGTTTTTATTAGGAGAAGGACCCTTACAATCACCATTTCCCCTCTTGTTTAACTATGCATCCCTCTTTTTCTTATCCAGAGCCCTTAGTTTCCCCTTATCAAAACATGCTCCAAGAAAAGGCAGGAAATTTAATCACAGTAAAGTATGATAACATAATAGCAGCTTAAAGTACTTCCTCTCTGTGGAGTGTGTGCCTTTTACAAAAAAATAAATCAAAATTTTGAGGTAAAAAAAATCCAACTATTTACATGTTCAAGAAGTATTCACTGAGCACCAGTGTGTTGCTGGCTTTGGGGATATCTGTTTTCCTGGCACCACACTCAAGAGAAATTACATCCCTGCTAATATATTAGGCTAAGTCAACAAGAGAAAAGTGTATTCTTAGTTTATTTTTGGAAGGAGTTTTATAGACTTGTGGTTCTTGTGAAGATCTCCATCCTATTTATGTGGAAGAGGGAATGGGGTGGGACTGTCACTAACAGCTCAGTCCTTCCAAATGGATAGTTTTCTTTTTAAAGTGTACATATTACAGGAAAAACATGTAAATTCTGTAAGTGCAGTTTGAGAACTGTTGCATCAGAATCATCTCATATCTAAAATTAATGTCTTTTCTATGCAATATTTCTTCCTAGAATGTGGGGATTTATCAGTTGGGTTTATTTTGTGTAGATTTCTTCAGCACATCACATATAGTTGGGCCCTACGATGTTTGCATCTCAGTTTCAATATTCACGCCTAAAAGCAGTGTACTCTTGAATAAAGATGGCTTCTCTCACCCTTTTTGAAGCCCCTCTTTCTGCTCATTCAGTAAGCATCCTCTTTATTTGTCCTCAAGTCTGGATAGAGCAAGACTAAACAGGCAGAACCCGACAACCCTCTCTCTGACTACACAAGCCAATAGTTGGAGTCTCTGCACACGAGATGTGCATCTGTGTGTGGAGTTGGTCAGGACCTTTCCTTCCCACCCTTATATTTTTTTGTTCTCTCCCACTTAACATATTCCATTCTCTCCCCATTATAAATTCCTAATACTTTCTTAAATTTGCCACAGAATTAAATAAGTCAACACATTGTATGTGTTTTCTTGTTTATCTTCTTGTCTGCTTCATTCATTCTCATTCATCCTTTAAGACACCATTCACTGATTACTTCCTGTGACACCTCCTTCCTATATGTGAATATAGCCATTGTCTTTACTCTCTCCTGTAACACTGTGTGTCGACCTCTGTTTGCCACTCTGTGCTCTGATTGCACTATGTGTCTGTTTACTAAACCTATGATCTCTAGGGGTTCATGGGCTCCATCCTATTACCTCTTCATCTTTAACAGTCAGAAAAAAAAGTGCCTGACAGATAGTAGATATTTAACATGCTTGTTGAATGGATTAATCCCTAGGACCAAAATGTTCCATTTCATGAGGTACCTCCAGTTCATGTTAATAGTTCCCTAGAGAAGTGTCTCAGGAAGGATCATGGAACTGCATCTGAATAAAACCCCAAATTCTGTTGTCATCCACCAGTAAGGTTGCTGTGAGTGTAAGGTGGAGTATGAGAAAATGACAATATATGTGCTTCTGTTTGCCATTCTTACCTAAGGACTACTGAAAAAAAAAGTATCAGTTTTCTCCCTTCCTGTTAAAGTTTCAAGTATTTCCTCTGATAATGTGTTCCTTATTTCTGAAGAACGGCATAGGTTTCCCTCCCATCTGTCTATTCAGCATCCCATATTTCCCATGAATGTAGCAATTATCACAGTGTCTTGAGATTTTATATATATATATAAAATCATAGATGATACATAGATGATGCTGATAGATTATATATATATATATATAAAATATTTTCTTCTAGCTGTGATGTTACGGTGTTCTGGAGAGCTATATTTGGTACACTAATGTATCGCCATGTTCTAGAACAGTTCCAGGCATATTGTGGTAGGTGATAATTACTCAGTAAATTTTTGCTGAATTTAGAATCAGCTTAAATTAAGGGCAAGAGGAGAATAAAGACCTCATGGTAGAAAGAGGAGTCCTAGAGATCTAGTATGTATATATTTGTAAGTGGAACAGTAGATACAGAAATCATGAATTATGAATAAATAAGAATAATTGCATAGAGTGCATAAAGATTCTTTATGTGATTTTATTTGGATCTCAGTTTTCTTACTGGTAAACTGCTAGTACCCCAATCCAAAAATTAGATACTCCACATCTCAGTAGTTTTATATTTTAGTTTCATTGCTTAACCCATCAAAATAAATATGTGCACTCCACAGCAAAAGAAAAGAAAGGCACATAGTAGGAATTGAATAAATTACAACTGTTTGTGTATTCATTCCCATTTATTGTTTAGTAACATTACTCTCATAGTCCGTTTCAATTGTTAATGGATTAAAGTTAGAATGCTATGGATTTCTGCCGAAACCCTCGTTTGAAGGGTCCCATTTCCCATATTATGGAGCATCCTTTACAGCAGAATGAAATAGAGTTTTTAAACTGACTTTGGGCACCTGGGTGGCTCAGTTGGTTAAGCCTCCAACTCTTGATTTTGGCTCATGAGACATGGGATCAAGCCCCACATCAGATTCCCTACTCAGCTTGGGATCTGCTTAAGATTCTCTCCCTCTGCTCCTCCCCTCATTCTCTCTCTCTCTAATAAGTAAATAAATAAATAATAAATAAACTGACTTTATTATAGCCATATAATGTTGTATAACGTCTACATGCTTTGTTTTGTTTTTTTTCCCCCATGTTTTTCTGGTAAGTCTAAATGTTTTCTACAATTACAATATTTAGTATATAGTATTATATGTTATATTTTAGAGTATAAATATCTATTATAAAAGTAACATATAAAATTTATAAAATATTTTTATGAAATATTATATATACTAGGTTTCTATACAATCAACTGTAGCTGAAGAAGCACCATCAAAGCAGTAACTAAGAAATATACCTACTGTTGTTGGGACATACTGAAGGTGATTACCTGCAAGAAGGCAAGGAATAAAATGGTTATGTGATGATAAGAAAGCAAACAAATGAGCACATGGATACACACACGCACACACACACACACACACACACACACACACACCCATGATTAACGCTCAGAAAGATAGTAACCATTTGTTTAGAACAGTGCCAATATCCATGTGTTGGTCTTTACCAGGTATTTTAAATTTTTTAATTGTATCAGTAGAAATAATGACTTAATGGTTTCAAATAATTAGAAACTATGTCATTAGGAGGTTATGAGGCCTTTGTATACCATTTGCAGTTTGGGGCTGTGACTTCTACTTTATTGTGCTTCTTTTTTTATACCTTCTTATCTGACTTTTCCAGACACCAGGGGTGAATTATATTCCTTCTGTTATTCAGAAAGTGTACAGTGATTGTGGAATGGTGGATATTAATATATTCTATCATACAACCATGCATTATTCATTGATCCATGCATCTATTTGTTAATTGTGATAGTGGGCTGAGCTAATGGCTGATACCCACAAGAAAGTAGAAGACAGAAGGAAGGGAAAAGCCAGGCTACTTGCCCCTCGACTTCCCCTCACCCTGAGGTGGCATCTCAAACAGCAAATGTGTTTCTTCCTCACAGAGAAGATGAGGTAAAAGTATGGGTCAGTCTGGTGCCATCTGTGAAAACACAGTTTGGTGTAATTTAATATATTTTTCTCACTTATCAAAGTATTATATAAAATGATTATATGCTTTTAAGAATGGTGACATGCATTGGTAATTAGCTCTTCACCACCTGAAACTTGATATAACTCCCAGAAATACTCAGGAGAAACAGGCAGGAAAAGCCAGCTTGAAAGCACATGGCTACAAAATTGCCAAACTTGGTAAGAGTTCCAGCAAGCCCGCCAATTCTAGTGTCTCCATAATTCCTAGCTGCAGCTGAGGATCAAGATCTAAGGAGCAAATGCAGTGCAGGCATAATTGCATCCTTAAGATGTGAATAAGAAATGACCCAGCTCTCTGCAGGTGGTACACTGGAAACTTCATTGAGCATGATAGACCCTGGAATTTTGAAGTTGTAAAAATGAAGAACTCTGAGGTCATGCAAGTGGCTTACCTGTCTTTAGGAGGTCACATTGTTTTTCCATTCTAGCTCTTCAGGCTGGCCAGAAGCCTAGCCTTTGCCAATCACTTTGCCCTTGCCATCGAGGGTAAACTCTTCAGAGAATAGCCCGAGCACTCTCATGAAGGAGAAAAGTAAGCAGTGTTCTTAAGATGCTGCCACAGGAATAAAGCTAGCAAGAAATAACTCTCCCCTGGGACAGTTCAAATAATATACTCAACCACAGGGAATGAAAGGAATCAGTATTCTGTCCCCTACTTTCCTGCTTTCAGAAACTACTATTTCTTTTGGACGGAAAGGTGAGGGAAGAAGAACATCATGGGGTTTTAGTTCTCTCTTAAGGCACAATCTCCTTTCTTCAGTTAAATTTAGCATTGATTCTGGGAGGATCAGTAATGCATCTTTTTAACTTTTTATTTTGAAATAATTATTAATTATCAGACTGTTGCAAAATAAAACAGAGAAGTGTCTTATACCCTTCACCCAGTTTTCCCCAATGGTCCTCTCTTTGATACTATAGAAGCATCAAAACCAGCCATGCATTCTAAAGAGGTGAATATTTTACACCATCCATGAAAGGCTGCTTTTTTTTTTTTCCTTTATGTGCACCAAAATCTTATGAATACTGCTTTGGTTCTGAGGGTTACTGTAAGTGGCCTGTGCACTGTCAGCATTTGTAGATCTAAACATGATATTTTATTTTATTTATTTTTTTTTTTTTTAAAGATTTTATTTATTTATTTGACAGAGATAGAGACAGCCAGCGAGAGAGGGTACACAAGCCAGGGGGAGTGGGAGAGGAAGAAGCAGGCTCATAGCAGAGGAGCCTGATGTGGGGCTCGATCCCATAACGCCAGGATCACGCCCTGAGCCGAAGGCAGATGCTTAACCGCTGTGCCACCCAGGCGCCCCTAAACATGATATTTTAAAGTGCATTTTTGGTGATTACAGCCATTTAACTAACTAGTATCTTTCAGGGCACCTGGGTGGCTCAGTCGGTTTAGGGTCTGTCTTTGGCTCAGGTAAAGATCCCAGGATCCTAGGATTGAGTCCCACATTGGGTTTCCTGCTCAGTGGGGCTTTCTGCTTCTCCCTTTGCCTCTCCCCCCTACTCCTGTTCTATCTCTCTCTCACTCTCTCTCTCAAATAAATAAAAATCTTTTAAAACAAACAAAAACAAAAAACTAATATCTTTCAAATATCTTTGCAAGCTTCATCTGTATAAGTAAGTAACCATTGTTTAGTGGTTCAGGATTAGTTGTGAGTGCATTAGAAGCCTCACCATACATTAAGAGTAGAACAGAAAAATCTAGTTAACGGTTTGATAGATACTGATGGTATTTACGGGTTTTCCTGGCTCAGGAGCTTTACTTGTATGTGTCTGTTATTTCCATAAATATAGCAAATGTAGGGCCTTGTATACAGAAAGTTATGAACAAAAACTTGGTAATGACAAACAATTAAATTATTCTCAGACTGAACAATTTGTTGAGTGTGTCTGCCAAGTGAGGACTAACTTGTTAAGACTACTTAGAAGAATTAGTAATAGAAAACAAGATGAACCAATCAGAATAGAGTTAAAACATACAATATAAATGTGAAAAACTTGCTGATACATTCATTTGAATACTGAACTCAGAAAGCTTTCTAAGTTAGAAGAAAATGTCTTCCAATTTCCTTTCTCTGTTTATTTGTTCACACCATTCTCTCCATCTGATATACTTTCTCTCGTGTGTTCCACTAGTTAACTTACTATGTTCTTTGTAAGGTTTGTTTCAAGTGCAATTCTGAAGAGCTTCCAAATTTGCCAGCAGGAAGTTTTCATATTTTTATTTCTTTTTCTTGAGCCCATGTATATAGTTTTCTCACATTTTTCTCTAAGTTATAGTTAGTTTTATATTTTAACCTACTGTTGCCATCTGCCAAATTGGAAGCATCCTGAGGACAAAATCTACATTTTATTTATTTTTATGTTCCAGCCCAGCAAACAGCATTTTTAAATTTGTGTGTGACAAATGACATTAGATTTTATTTCTCCTTTTTTATTATGTGTTTGGCTATAAATAGAAATAATGTTAAAAGGGTCAAATGTGGACTCTAACTTGGAGCAACCCATGCACACCACCAAGAGAACTCACCTCCTTTCCCTTAAAGCAGAAAAACATTTAACTAGGCAAAGATTAAGTTTTTGGTGCAAAGGAGAAGGCAGGAATAAAGAGGGAAGAGGAAAGGAAATTGTTTATTCTGCTCCAGCGATGAAAGCAAATTTAACAAAGGATATTGTCAAGTATCCCAGCACCATTTATCATTCATTTCTCTAGGCTGGAAACTGTCAAGAAGCCCCCATCGATTTTCAAGATGGCTGCAGAATTGATTGGGTTTTGAACAGGTGCTGGGTATCACCTACTTGCTTGCTCCCATGTCAGAAGTGCTACCCACACCCCTAACCCAAATACTCACACAGTGGCCTCTTACAGTCTCATACAAGTTTAGTTTTGGGATTGCTTGAAAGGTTCTTTAAACAGTGAAATAGAGTATATGTAAAACATTAGTGTCATGCCTGCTACATAGTCAATGTTCGATAAACACTACTTCTTGTATAAAATAAGGTAATGGACCTATGCTTTTATGAGTGGTAAATCTATTCAGGCTCTGGAAATCTGCAAAGATTTATCCACTAATCTGTGAGCTAGTTAAGGATCTACATACACTAGCGCCTTTGGAAAGAGGTATTAGCTGATACCACACTTTCAGCTATTAGTATAAAATCATCACATTACTGCTGGCTCATCGTTGCTGAAGAAGCTAATTGCAGGAACTAATTTTATTGAGACAAACTTCATTGGGCAGAAATAAAATATTGAGCAGAGTTTATGAAGGCAGAAATCAGAAGACAGGGTACCAAGGGGGTAAGGTAGAGAACATTAAAACCTGATACATTCATTTTTCTTACCCCTGTCATTAAACACCAATCACATTTCAAACCAATGCATGTGTTTTGCACCGTACCCTCCACCCCCCGCCNGCTACTCTACAGGACAGGAAATATGAGTTTGCAAAGTATCATGTAATAAGAAGTCATCTCTGTAAATCAGCACACTATAGGGCACTGAACTGAAATATACACCGCCAGTGTTTTTTCTCTACAATAGCGTTTTTTTTTTTACCATTATGTGAATTTATTGCCTGCAAACTATGCCACAGCCTCAGAAACTGAACTCCCATATTTATCCATAGAAGAACATGGTGATAATCTCAATCCTGTCTTCAAAGATATATTATATGCAGCTTTCTACAAAAGGAAGGAAATGTATTACTTTTTCTATGCTAGTTAAGCTTGGATCTTCCCGGTCTATAAAATGTCAGTAGCTATGAATTGTACTGAAACCTGATGCATGGTTTGGAGATGATTCCTCTGTACACTGGGGATTTGGCTTCGGAGACAACATTCTTTTTCTGCTTGGGTGCTCAGCTTGCATTTTTCATAACTCCACAAATAAAAACTCACACTACAACCATGAAGAATGGCATTATTGAGATGGGAACAAAAAACAGGCAAGAATTATTTTAACCACACTAGTAAGTATGGCTAAAAAACTTTTTAAAAATATATCATAGTTGTATAAAATTTAAAAAACATATCTCTCCAAGGTCAAAACTTCTAGTGCCTAACAACAATAGGAGGAACAAAATATATGGTATTTTAATTTAAGAGTAGCTTACAGTGCCATCATTTTGGGTCAAGATGCAGAAAGATCAGTAGTTTTTGTGTGTGTATGTTTTTCAATTATATGATTGTTTTATGTACCTGATGGACAATTTTGAAAAATGAGACACATATATATGTATAAATATAATTAGGAACTCCTAATTCTTGTCACATTAATGTAATTGGAGCTAGACTTGACTACCCTACCTTAACTAGCTAGAAAAAATGGGCAAAATATATGAAACATTTGATTATAGTCATTAGGCAGTAGGCAGCACAAGGCTGTGATTCAGAAGAGAATGAAAACAAACAAAATGAGACCTAAAATCATCCTAGATTTCTGTCTAGAGACATTTTCCAGATTATAATGTAGGGAGGGAGAACATAAGGGAACCAGTGATCATTTGAGAAGGCTGAGATTAAAATATAGGGAGATAAGGCAGATGGAATTTGCAGAGTAGGAAGTAAGTCCAGAAAGAGATCCAAAAATCTACACAAGGGTTCCACTGAGACTCTTGCTGGAGACTCAACTATGCATATGTCTAGCGAAACTCTGCAGGGCAAAGATCCATTGGAGAGCTGTTAGGTGAATGATCCCTGAGTTTGTTCAGGACTGGGAGGTATCAGAACTCTCTAGTCAGAATAGGGAGAACTTCATAAACACCCAGAACATTCTGTAGAGACTATAGAAATGTCTTACCTTAGTAGAAGGGCCAAGCTGTAACTACCGTAAAGGCTACTGTGCTTGTCAGCCTTGAAAAGACAAAGTAATCCAAGGGTTACTTACTTGTCTGCCAAAGCAAAGTTCAGTACTTTTTAAACAAAGACAAGAAAACTCAGAATTCAAAAACTACTAGAAATGAAAATAAGTAAAAGAATGTGACCTATAATCAGGAGAAAAATCATCAGCCACTAGACACAGATTCATAAGTGACAGAAATG
This sequence comes from Ailuropoda melanoleuca, assembly GCF_002007445.2. Taxonomy (NCBI): domain Eukaryota; kingdom Metazoa; phylum Chordata; class Mammalia; order Carnivora; family Ursidae; genus Ailuropoda; species Ailuropoda melanoleuca. The sequence continues at coordinate 19,983,203 of NC_048224.1, read as the reverse complement.
ATGGGATTAGTAAATAAGGATTTTAGAACAACTACTATAAATATGCTCAAGGCTTACAAAACAAAAACAGAAGATAGGAGATAAATGGAAGACATATGCAATATTTCAAGTGAAAAATAGTTTACTGGGTGGAATTCAGATCAGAGAATATATTACAAAAAAGAAAAATCAATGAACTTGAATAAATGCCATTAGAAACTAAATTAGAGCACAGAAAGAAAAAAAAATTAGAGCACAGAAAGAAAAAAAAATACTGAAAAGACAGTGTGATAGTGTCATGAGACCAATCCATAAATGGCCATTGATTATTGACAAAAGTGCCAAAATAAATCAATAGAGAAGTAAAGTTTTTCAACTAATGATGCTGGAACTAGGTATCTATAGAAAATAATGAACCTAAACTTTAGCTTGTACTATTTACAGAAATTAAAGTGGGTTGTGCAAGAAAATCATCATGACCTTGGAGTAGGTGAAGATTTTTAGACAGGACACCCAAAGCATACATCAGGAAAGAAACAAATTAATATGTTGGGCTTCATCAAAATGAAAAACTTCTACTCTTCGTAATACTTTGTTAGGAAAATGAAAATGCAAGCCACAAAATGAAAAAATATATACTACTTATATCTTGTATTCAGAAGGACACTTACAACTCAACAATAAGAAGTCAGTAGCTCAATTTAAAAGAATATATGCAAAATATTTGAACAGACACTTCATACAAGAAAGATAATGACTAATAAGCATATGAAGGTACTCAATATCATTAGTCCTCAGGGAAATGAGAAATGAAAATCTAATGAGATGCTGCTTCATAAAACTAAAATGGTTAAAATGTAAAAGCCTGACAATTCCAAATGTTGGCATTTGTGAAGCAAGCAGAATTCTGAACTATTACCCCCACTTTGAAGACAGTTGACTGTTTGTTTGTTTGTTTATAGCCAAATACACACTGAGATAGAAATTTCCTTCTTGGTATTTATCCAAGAAAAAATGAAAACATATATCCACATAAAAACTTATACATAATTGTTCTTATCAGCCTCCTTCATAATTTTCAAAAACTAGAAACAACCCAAATGTTCATCAGTAGGTAAACGGATAAACAAATGGTAGTGTAACCACATGATAGAATACTACTCAACAACAAAAAAGAAGAAACTACTAATACATGCAACAGAATTGATAAATCCCAGAAATGTTCAATGAAATAAAGCCATGCAAGAAGCCCAGTAACGTCGATACCTCCCAGAAATGTGATAGGTGAAAGAATCCATTTATAAAAGAGTCTAAACTATTTATATAGAATTCTAGAAAATATACATATCAAAGTTCTATACTATTTATATACAATTCTAGAAAACGTAAGACTAATCTATAGTGACAAAAAACAAATCAGTGTTTCCTGGTGACATTTGGGGTTGGGGTTGTTGCAGCAGGGTAGAAAAGAACTTTTTGGAATAACAGAAATGTCCTATATCTTGATTATGGTATGGTTATCTTTGTCACAAGTCATTGGAAAGGTACACCTTAGATGCACTCTTATTTTATGTTCATTAAAATTCAATAAATTTGACTAAAATAATTAAACCCCTCATTATTCTATACCCAGTGGTAATCACCATTGAGGCTTTATATATTCTCTTTCAAATTGGTATAAATACCTGCATTTTTATGTTACATAATTGAAAGTATTCCTGACGTAGAATATTTTTGTTTCGAGCGTTGTCTAATTTTCTGCATCTTTTAAATGCTAGTAATAGAGCTTGAACAATCTTAAAAGTTCTTGACAGATATATCCAAATGAATTTTTAGAAACCTTGCAGTTTACATTCCAGTTGGTCTTATATTTGTAACTAAAAATTACCTAGAATTGGCTATATACATCACTTATGTCTCTCTTTTCCCTGCTCTGTTCTCCCTGCTCTCTGTTCTCTGTTCTTCCTACTTTGCGGGGAGAGGAGGTGTAAGTCAAAGGACACAAGCTTTCAGTTCTAAGAAGAGTAAGTTCTGGGGTGCCCGAGTGGCTCATTCGTTGAGCGTCTGCCTTTGGCTCAGGGCCTAATCCCAGGGTCCTGGGATCGAGCCCCACATCAGGCTCCCTGCTCTGCTGGGAGCCTGCTTCTTCCTCTTCCACTCCCCTTGCTTGTGTTCCCTCTTTTGCTGGCTCTCTCTCTCTTTCAAATAAATAAATAAATAAAATCTTTAAAAAAAAAGAAGAGTAAGTTCTGAACATCTAATGTACACCATGATGACTGTGGGTAATAATACTGTGTTTTATACTTGAAACTTGCTGAAAGTAGATGTTTAGCTTTCTCACCACACACAGGCAAAAGGGTGAGGTGATGGAGATGTTAATTATTTTGATCTTGGTCATCAT
>NC_048224.1:19818195-19980723 GCF_002007445.2 Ailuropoda melanoleuca | reverse complement strand
TAAGAAAAACAACACCAATAGCTACTATCATTTATGAAGCCTCACTTTGCCTCAGGCACTGTGCTAAACACTGTACATATTTTGTCCCATTTAACTTTTATTTCAATCCCGACAGATGAATTATCTGCATTTTACAGTAACAAAGTCACTTTCCTTAAGTTTATTCATTTTTCAAAAGATACCTAAGGGACATATTTTATGTGCCAGGTACATAAAGTAGAGCAGTGAATAAAACAGAAAAAAGTAATGTAGGGTGATATGATTTTGAGTAACTTGATATCTCCTTTAGAGTGGTCAAGGAAAAGGTGACATTTAAGATGTGAGCTGAGAGACAAAAAGAAGAATATTATAGATGGAGCCAATGTGACTGGATCAGAATGCGTAAGGAAGAGAATGTTATAGGAGGATATTAAAGATGTAAATAGGGTGAGATCATAGAGAGCTTTGTAAGCCTGCTTAAGGGATTTGAATATTCAGCTTGTAATGGGGAGTCATTAGAAGGTTATAAGCAGGGGAGTAAATGACTTGATGTAAATTTTAAAAAGAACACTGATGCCATGTGTAGAATGAATTGTATGAGAGGAAGTTAGGAAGTTCTTGCAGTGATTCAAGCCATTTGATGGTGGTTTGGGTGTGGAAGGTGATGGGAGAAAGGGAAGACATATTGGAGATACTCATGATCGAATGTGTGATGGAGGGTAGAAACATCAAGGATAACTCAGATTTTTGGCTTGATTACTGGGCGGGTGGTAGGTAGTACCTCCCCCTTGACATGGGGGAAACAGAGGAACATGAGATTGGGAATGGGAGAGAGTTCTGTTTTAGCCCTCTCAATTTGGAAATGGCTAACTTGCCCAAAGTCACCGAAATGGTTGCTATAGGATTTAAGGCCAGTTTTATCTGATTCAAAATCTGAGTTCTTATGCTACTTATTAGATTGCCACTAACACCATCTGGAAGCTTCATTAATTCAAAGATCATCCTCTTTTACTTGGGAAAGGCTTTAACTTCAAAACCTCAATTTCATCACCAGAGAAATCTTCTTAACGAGTGTGTTATACCATATCTTTTTTTCCCCCTCCACTTGTGAAAGAACACAATGCAAGAAGCAATTGAAAGGATATAAGAGGGAAAAGGGTGATTTTTGTCTCAGTCAACCTTAGTTAATATGAAATGCAATGTCCTATTAAAATTACAATCCTTGTTCTAATCAAAGTTTTATGTAAGGTTGTAATTATGGAAATGAAAAAAATATAAAGATGAAAACAGGGATGGGTTTGTCCTTACAGGGTCAAAATACAGGGAGGAACTTTATTGGTGAGAACATATATGAGTAACTCCTGGATTTGAAATGACTTCATGAATAATTGTTAGAAATATACATTAGAGTAAACTGGTGAGAAAAGGAGAAAAATATGAAGATATGGGCAGAGCCTTTGTATGCTTTTATCATTTTGTATAAAATTCATATACTCTTATTTGAACTTACCACTCTTATTTCTGCCTTTAACAGAAATGTAAAAAGGACACTTGTACTATGTTATTAGTGAAATTCTATAACTCTCTTTCCTAATTGCAAAGGCTCACTTTTCACTTAATATTTGTGCCATGGCTAATACACTATTAAAACAAAAAGTGGGAGGTTCATAAATATCATGTTCCTAGACATAATGAATGAAAAGTGTCTCTTATGTGGACAATTGTCACATTTTTTTAGAAAAATGTCAGATTTTTTAGAAAAAAATCTATTATATGTCAGGACTGGCCTAGTTTGCATTCACAATTAAGTGATGAAAGTAGCTTTTTGATCTGATTTTGAAAGAGGAAACTTTAAAAATATAAGAAGTTTGAGACCTATATAGTTAACAAATCTCCAAAAATTCCACTCAATTAGAAAAAAATATTCATGCAAGTGGAGGTGATTTGATCCTTAGTTCTATTCTTTGTTTCTGGACTAGATGACAGACTGGTGGACTGTCAAGTTCAGATGATTGCACAGTGTCCATGCTGCTAAAAGCGATGCATTTGTTTCCAGTTCTGTCTGTTTTCATTTAGGCCAATAATAGGACAAAGGGGTACATTTTTACACGTGCAAGGGTTGTTTATGGCCGGAGGGATTTCACTTCTGTGTGCTTCTCATACACATGACGTGCAAATATGCCTTGCAGTTTCAGTAATGCATTGTGGCAGTTATGGTGGCTGATTACTTAAGGGCCTTTGTAAAGTGATGACCTCAACCATCTTCTGTCACCTTGAGACACATCACTTCAGTCTGTTCTGGTAACAGCTGATGTGGGTCAGACATAGCTCAAGGCCAAAGGGACCAACACTGAGTGCAACCTATTCAGAAAAGGCTGCATATGCGTGTGTGTGTACAACTGTATGCACAACTACACAAACTTTGCTAATCAATTGCCTTATTAGAAACCATATATTTTGGGAAGTACAAGACTGTAGTTTTGCGTGCACTATTTGTTTTTTCCAATTGTGGAGAAATCTTTGAGCTTTTTTTTTTTAAATAAACTTTTATTGAGGTACAACATACACATAGAAAAATGCAGAAATCATGAGTGTATAGCTTGATGAGCTTTCACAAATTGAACACACCATGTAAACACAACTGGATCAAGAAATAGAACATGACTAACGCTCCAGTAGCCCCTCTCATGGCCCCTCTCAATTCGTCACCCCCTCCCCGAATGCAACTTCTAGCCTGATGCTTAAGACCATGGATTAGTTTTACCTGTTTTGAACTTTACTTGAATGGAGTCATAACAGTGTGCATTCTTTTCTGCTTGTCTTATTTGGTTGTTTGGTTGTTTTGGGTGGGTTTTCTTGCCCCCCCCTTTTTTTTTTGCCCAACATGTTTCTGTAATTCATTCATGTTGCTAGTGAGGTAGGTTTTTTCATTTTTCATTTTTATTTTGATGCATTGGTAAAAATCCCCTCCGGAAAAGTTATAACAATTTATGCTTCCAAAAAGTGCCCGAAGAATGTCTGTTTTCTTATACCTCACCATGTAATTGCCATGTGTTCAAAATACCAATCTGATGGGCAAAACACAATGGCATTAGTTGATTTGTTTTTATTTTTATGTTTTTATTTATTAGCCACTTGTATATCTTTTACAAATCACCTGTTAGAATACTTTGCCTTTTTAATACGAGATTTTGTTAATAATTTATAATAGTTCTGTATAGGATGGAATCAATGATTTATCATTATTCAGAAACTATTTCTTGAGTACCTCAATGTGTCAGGAAATGTACAGGCCAGTAGATATCAAATGATTATGAAGACAGACAGGGTTGCTGCCCTCTTGAAGCTTACAATGTAGCCCTTTTTCTGCTACACTGAACAGATACTTTGAATTATGAGGTTGAGATCTGTTGATCACAAATGCATAGATACAAGAGGTGTTAGCTGAGTCCTTTAGGTCCTGGTTTCTCATCAGATTGAGATGCAGCAGTTAAATCATCTTTAAAATATTAAGTGAATGCAACAGTGTACATGGCATTAAAGTACCCACAGCAATTCTAAGAAGTAGCCAAATCAAATTATTGAGATGTTCTAGGGGTGAGCATCCCTGAATTCCTCTTGTCACTTCATCTTTCTTCCTTTCTGTCTTCTACTACCTGGCAGATGGGTTTGCCCCATGAAGAATACATGAAGAATTAAAATGTCCTCCTTTAATTTCTCTTTTGCCACAAGAAAAAGATGAAAGGCAGAGTTCTGATTGATATCACTTGAAGTCATGCTTGGTCAATGTTGAATAAGCTATGTGAGGAACCCGTAGGGTTTGGAGGCTGGTAGAATTTTCTGTAACCCCTACCAAAACAGCTCAGTCCTTTTGGATCTGCTCTTTTTGAAGCTGAAGGTAGAGTTGACTCTAGTTGAGTTAAAGCCCTGACTTCACCATTAAAATATGTGCCCAGGAAGGTAATTAGACTAACATCATAATGGGAGAAGCAAATCACTTTCATTGGCGAAGGCCTTTTATATGTCCTGTATATTTCTATTATATCATGATTTCAACTGGCCTGACAGACTTGAGGTGTAAATTAATTTACATTAACAGTGATTTCACTGATACATGTCTCTACCCACATAACAAATGAAGTCTGGCTGCCTCTTTAAAGCTTACACATTTTGTTTGTAAGTCACCTTTTAGCAGCTCACCTGAATTCGTAGATGTTCATCAGATTTCCATTCACTCATGACCTCCTCTTTGACAAATACTGGAGTCGGGGGTGTTGTTGGAATAAGGTGAAAAGAACTTATCTATTTCCCTTGTACAGAAGCACCATAGGCAGATTTTTTTGTTTATGTTCTTCCGCTGTAAGGAAATTCTTTAAAAAGAACTTTGGAAATTAAAAAATTTATATCTTTTAGCATTTGTCATTAACCATAACTTTCACTAATTAAATAAAGAGTTCTTGATTTAGACTTCCATAATAAGGACATATTTATTCTGCTGAGAAAACATAAATATTGGCTTTAATTTGTATAATCTGTGATTAAAAACTGATTTCATGGGGTGTCTGGGTGGCTCAGTTGGTTAAGCATCTTCCTGCAGCTCAGGTCATGATCCCAGGGTCCTGGGTTCGAGTCCCACATTGGGCTCCCTGCTTGTTGGAGAGCCTGCTTCTCTCTCTCCCTGCCGCTCCCCCTGCTTGTGTGCTCTCTCTCTCTCTCTCTCTCNTTACACGTGCAAGGGTTGTTTATGGCCGGAGGGATTTCACTTCTGTTTGCTTCTCATACACATGACGTGCAAATATGCCTTGCAATTTCAGTAATGCATTGTGGCAGTTATGGTGGCTGATTACTTAAGAGCCTTTGTAAAGTGATGACCTCAACCATCTTCTGTCACCTTGAGACACATCACTTCAGTCTGTTCTGGTAACAGCTGATGTGGGTCAGACATAGCTCAAGGCCAAAGGGACCAACACTGAGTGCAACCTATTCAGAAAAGGCTGCATATGCGTGTGTGTGTACGACTGTATGCACAACTACACAAACTTTGCTAATCATTGCCTTATTAGAAACCATATATTTTGGGAAGTACAAGACTGTAGTTTTGCGTGCACTATTTGTTTTTTCCAATTGTGGAGAAATCTTTGAGCTTTTTTTTTTTTTAATAAACTTTTATTGAGGTACAACATACACATAGAAAAATGCAGAAATCATGAGTGTATAGCTTGATGAGCTTTCACAAATTGAACACACCATGTAAACACAACTGGATCAAGAAATAGAACATGACTAACGCCCCAGTAGCCCCTCTCATGACCCCTCTCAATTCGTCACCCCCTCCCCGAATGCAACTTCTAGCCTGATGCTTAAGACCATAGATTAGTTTTACCTGTTTTGAACTTTACTTGAATGGAGTCATAACAGTGTGCATTCTTTTCTGCTTGTCTTATTTGGTTTTTTTGTTTGTTTGTTTGTTTGTTTGGGGTGGGTTTTCTTGCCCCCCCCCCTTTTTTTTGCCCAACATGTTTCTGTAATTCATCCATGTTGCTAGTGAGGTAGGTTTTTTCATTTTTCATTTTTATTTTGATGCATTGGTAAAAATCCCCTCCAGAAAAGTTATAACGATTTATGCTTCCAAAAAGTGCCCGAAGAATGTCTGTTTTCTTATACCTCACCAATACTGTGTAATTGCCATGTGTTCAAAATACCAATCTGATGGGCAAAACACTATGGCATTAGTTGATTTGTTTTTATTTTTATGTTTTTATTTATTAGCCACATGTATATCTTTTACAAATCACCTGTTAGAATACTTTGCCTTTTTAATACGAGATTGTTAATAATTTATAATAGTTCTGTATAGGATGGAATCAATGATTTATCATTATTCAGAAACTATTTCTTGAGTACCTCAATGTGTCAGGAAATGTACAGGCCAGTAGATATCAAATGATTATGAAGACAGACAGGGTTGCTGCCCTCTTGAAGCTTACAATGTAGCCCTTTTTCTGCTACACTGAACAGATACTTTGAATTATGAGGTTGAGATCTGTTGATCACAAATGCATAGATACAAGAGGTGTTAGCTGAGTCCTTTAGGTCCTGGTTTCTCATCAGATTGAGATGCAGCAGTTAAATCATCTTTAAAATATTAAGTGAATGCAACAGTGTACATGGCATTAAAGTACCCACAGCAATTCTAAGAAGTAGCCAAATCAAATTATTGAGATGTTCTAGGGGTGAGCATCCCTGAATTCCTCTTGACACTTCATCTTTCTTCCTTTCTGTCTTCTACTACCTGGCAGATGGGTTTGCCCCATGAAGAATACATGAAGAATTAAAATGTCCTCCTTTAATTTCTCTTTTGCCACAAGAAAAAGATGAAAGGCAGAGTTCTGATTGATATCACTTGAAGTCATGCTTGGTCAATGTTGAATAAGCTATGTGAGGAACCCGTAGGGTTTGGAGGCTGGTAGAATTTTCTGTAACCCCTACCAAAACAGCTCAGTCCTTTTGGATCTGCTCTTTTTGAAGCTGAAGGTAGAGTTGACTCTACTTGAGTTAAAGCCCTGACTTCACCATTAAAATATGTGCCCAGGAAGGTAATTAGACTAACATCATAATGGGAGAAGCAAATCACTTTCATTGGCGAAGGCCTTTTATATGTCCTGTATATTTCTATTATATCATGATTTCAACCGGCCTGACAGACTTGAGGTGTAAATTAATTTACATTAACAGTGATTTCACTGATACGTGTCTCTACCCACATAACAAATGAAGTCTGGCTGCCTCTTTAAAGCTTACACATTTTGTTTGTAAGTCACCTTTTAGCAGCTCACCTGAATTCGTAGATGTTCATCAGATTTCCATTCACTCATGACCTCCTCTTTGACAAATACTGGAGTCGGGGGTGTTGTTGGAATAAGGTGAAAAGAACTTATCTATTTCCCTTGTACAGAAGCACCATAGGCAGATTTTTTTGTTTATGTTCTTCCGCTGTAAGGAAATTCTTTAAAAAGAACTTTGGAAATTAAAAAATTTATATCTTTTAGCATTTGTCATTAACCATAACTTTCACTAATTAAATAAAGAGTTCTTGATTTAGACTTCCATAATAAGGACATATTTATTCTGCTGAGAAAACATAAATATTGGCTTTAATTTGTATAATCTGTGATTAAAAACTGATTTCATGGGGTGTCTGGGTGGCTCAGTTGGTTAAGCATCTGCCTGCAGCTCAGGTCATGATCCCAGGGTCCTGGGTTCGAGTCCCACATTGGGCTCCCTGCTTGTTGGAGAGCCTGCTTCTCTCTCTCCCTGCCGCTCCCCCTGCTTGTGTGCTCTCTCTCTCTCTCTCTCTCTCTGTCAAATAAATAAATAAATAAAATCTTTTAAAAATTTTTAAAAATAAAAACTGATTTCATCATTGATATCCTTGTACTTATATCCATCCAAAAGAAAAATGGCTTCTGATGCAACTTTTTAAAGAATGGAATAGCTATCAGGACATACAGGCTTTCAAGATATCATGTGATCTCTTTGACCATACCCTAGAAATCTGAAATAATGGCTAAGAGAAGCATTCCCACTCATTATAAGTGATCTAGTCCAGGTATCAGCAAACTAAAGCCAAATCTGGCCCACTGACTCTTTTTGAATGGCTCATGAGCTAAGACTATTTTTTTATGTTTATAAATTGTGAAAAATAAATTCAAAAGATAATAAAATTTTAACATATAAAAATGATATGGAATTCAAATTTGAGTAACAGTAGGTGTCCAGTGTGTCCATCAGCACTCCACTGTGCCCATCCATTTACCTCTTGTCTATGGCTGCATGCAGACTTAACTGGCAGCAGTAAGCAGTTGCAACAGAGATGATCTGGCCCACAAAACTTAAAATATCTCCTATCTCACCCTTTACCAAACACGTGTGCAGAACTTGATTGAAAAAAAAAATTGCCCTCCTTGAAATAGTCTTTTATATGCCATTCTGACTGACAAACAGTGCGTGTTTTAGACAGTATCGTATGCATTTGCTAAAGTTGATCTTTCTACTCCGTTTCCCTGCCTTCCTGCCTTGTGTGGACTAGTTCCTCCTATATTCCCACCCGTCATCCATTCAGTACCCTCCCTTTCCACCACAAATGGGCTAAGGCTTTCCACACTTCCAGCTGCAGCCAGAGAAAAGTGTAAGGCTGAAGAAGGAGCACAGAAATCGGAATATAGCTGGCTTTGAAGAAGGAGGAAGAGATCCACAAGCTAAGGAATGTAGGTGACCTCTAGAAACTCAAAAGGCAGGGAAACAGATTTTCCTCTAGAGCTATCAGAAAGGAATACAGCCCTGTCAACACTTTAACTTTATCCCCATGAAATAAAGACTTCCAACCGGCAGAACTTCATAATAAGTTTGTGATGTTTAAGCCACTAAATTTTTGGAAAACTTAAATAGATAGATATAAAATACTAGAAAATATATGATATTTATCTAGATAGGCATAGATATAGATAGATATTGATGTGAACACAGAAATAGATGGAGATATTTCAGCCAATTGCATTTTAGTGGAAATTTAATGTGTGTAGTGCCTTAGCTCTAATTTAAAATAAGCAGTTTTGTCCCTTTTAAAGATATTTTGACCTTCATCTGGTAATTTTGGGGGGGCAAAAGGGATAGAGTTTTTTCTCAAAGAACCCTTGATCACACCTTACAATGTAAGAATTTACTAGTGTTATGTCAGACAGATCTGTAGTAGGCATCATAACAGATGCCTAAAATAGCTTTGTTAGACTATGACCTCAAATATTTACTCAGTGTCTGACTTTTGACGTGTAACGGGGACTATGTATGTTTGTCTTAATATTATTTTACAATCTTAGAATGGAAAGGCTGGAAAAAAAATGCTGGAGGTTTGCCATCTATGAAAAAGTTAAAAATTATTCAAGATTTGGGGAAATGATTGATTAATTGACTGACCCATTTTAGAGTTCATACAAACAGCTTTATCACCCTCTACCTATTTCCTGCAATTTTATATGTGACTATGATAATTAGAAAAATGAAATAAATTGCCTTTAGTGTTTCAGAACAAAGAGGAACTAGTCTTTGCATTGAGAATATGCACCTGATAAAGCAATATTCTTGCCTTTAATTATGGTTTCATTTATTCTTATCTGTTTATATATATATATATTTTTACTTTTTTATCTGCTTATATTTTAAAAGCATGTGTGACTATAACTGGCAGTGAATTGTACTATTATTTTAAAAACTTTGTAAATATTATCTTTTATTTCAAAAATAGAACATACTCGTTTAAAATTCAAACTGTTGCAGGGCACCTGGGTGGCTCAGTCAGTTAAATGTCTGCCTTCAGCTCAGGTCATGATCTCAGGGTCCTGGGCTAGAGCCCTATGTTGGGCTCCCTGCTCAGCAGGGAGTCTGCTTCTCCTTCTCCCTCTGCCCCTTCCCCTGCTTGTGTGTGCGCTCTCTCCCTCTCAAATAAATAAAATCTTTTTTTTTTAAAGATTTTATTTATTTATTCGACAGAGATAGAGACAGCCAGCTAGAGAGAGAACACAAGCAGGGGGAGAGGGAGAGGAAGAAGCAGGCTCATAGCAGAGGAGCCTGACGTGGGGCTTGATCCCATAACGCCGGGATCACGCCCTGAGCCGAAGGCAGACGCTTAACCGCTGTGCCACCCAGGCGCCCCAAATAAATAAAATCTTTAAAAAAAATTTAAACAATAAGATAAATAAAATAAAAATTTTTTAAAAGTAAAAAAAATTCAAACTATTGCAAAATCATGTAACTTAAATGATAATTTCTTCTCTAAAGTTTTTCCCTCCTTAGGCATTGTCACTATTAACACTTACTGCAGATCCTTCTAGACATTTAAAAAATAACAATCTAGAATAGTTATAGGAGTGGTGGTTTGTTTGTTTTTTTAAAATTAATTTAAAGATAATTATTTTAGGGGAGCCTGGTAGCTCACTCAGTTAAATGACCCACTCTTGATTTCAGCTCAGGTCATGATCTCAGGTCTCAGAGCTGTGAGATTGAGCCCCAGGTGGGGCTCTGTGCTCAGCAGGGAGTCTGCTTGAGATTCTCTGCCCCTCCCTCTCTGCCTGTCCCTCATCTGACTCCTGTGTACCCGTGTTCTCTCTCTCACACAAATAAATAAATCTTTAAAAATTAAAGGTAATTATTTTATAATACATTGTTCTACATTTTGCTATTGTTGTGTAACAATATATCAAAATACATCTTTCCATGTCAAGTCAGATAGACATATATATTAATCATTTAAAAGGTGCTGCGTATTCTCCAGTGTGGACATGCCATACTTTATCTAGTTATTCCCATACTGAATGACTTACAGAATTTTCTCAGGTTTTCATTTTCCTAATTTAAACTATGTCACATGTGTGCAAGTATTTTTTTAAGATAAATCTCCACAAGAAAAACTAATTGGTTGAAAGCATGTGCATCTGATATTTTGACAGATTGTATTGCTCTCCAAAGGCTGTCCCAAGTTAAACTCACATAATCAGTGTGTGAGTCCGTTCATTATCTTATACCCTCTCCAGCACTATGTACCATCTGTCTTATTTCAATCTAATGTGAAAATGGCACTGCATTGTTTTTGTTAGAATTTTCCTAACTTAAAAGAAGATGCAATAACTTTTCAGATGTGTATTGGTCATTTGAATTTTTGCTTTTGTGAATTGCCTACCTATATACTTTTTTTTTAAATGAGAAATCTTAAGGATTTTTCTATTGATTCATATGAACTCTTTATATATTAATTTATTCATTCGTTGAACTGAAAATTTTCTCCAGTTACTGCATATCTTGGAATAATGTTTGAGGTATATTTTCCCCCACCACATTATTATCAATATGTCAGTATTTAATGATTCTATGTTTTTGCATTTTTTCTAAAAAGGACATTCCCAACCAGAGATTCTAAAATAAACATTCTTTTGTGCTTCCATTTAATATTTTTATAATTTTGTAAAAAAAAAAGTAGCTCTTTAATCCATCTGGATTTTGAAATATTGTCTTTGCATGGGTATTTTTCATGTTTTACGTTTCATAAAATTTTTAAAAATAATGTTTTGAGTTTATAAACATATGTGATTGTATTGAATTTTGAAATAACCTCATAGCTACATATAACTACTTTAAGAACATATCTCTGCCCAAATGCCTTACCAAAATCCCCCAAAAAGAAAAAATGCTGAGGAAAAAAAAATACAACATCCCCACTTTTTAATAGAAAGGAATGTGCCTGTGAGCTAAATAACAATGCTTTATGAACTAAATATGCATATTAACCACCTAAGTTTTTATAATTTTTACCATTTTTTAATGCAAGAAACGATTTAAATGTGGTTTGGAAGAAAAGCTGTCTATGGAATGTGCTTCTCCCTAGTTAAAATGATACAATTTGTGTTAGCTTAGAGAATGTTGAACAAACTTGATAGTTGTTTCATTTTGAAAAAAGCTTGCTCCAATAGCACTAGATCTTTTTTCTCCAATTTTATTAAGATATAATTGGCATACTTCATGTATATGTTTAAGGGTAAAGCATAATGGTTTGACTTCCATATATTGGGAAATGATTACCTCTATAAGTTTAGGTAAAATCCATCATCATCTCAAAAGCAAGAAAATAAAAAAAAAATAAAGGAAACATTTTTTTTTTTTCGCTTGCAATGATAACTCTTAGGGTTTACTGTCTTAACATTTTTCATGTCTCAGAAGCAGCTTAGCAAAGTATTGGACATTCACATGGACCAAAAGAGGCTATTAAACCTCAACAAACCTAGTTCTCAATTCATATATTATAAAAAGTGGAATCTTCTGCTTTTTACTCATATAATACCTGTGTAAATGCATGCAGTGAAGGCCCTCCGGGGGATTTATGTAATGAAACATTTTAAAAATCAATTTCGGGAAGAGAGAAAGTGATTTGTATTTACTGGTTGAAAATTTTAGCCTGGGAAGTATTTCCTTACTCTACATTAGAAGAATGAACTTGGAAATGCAACTAGTCTGAAACACTAAATCTTCAAAGCTTCACCAGGATTATGGGAGGCAAAAGAAGGGAAAGTTATGGAACAGTCTTGCAGATGAATCGTAGAGGCACATGGAATGTTAAGAATTGGAAGGGACTATAGAGATTTTCTAAAATATATTTTAAGTTCCAACTCTTCATTTTTTTTCTGTTTATTCCAGAAAGGAAAAATAATTTTAATTGAAGATACATAATTAGGACAAACTGATTATATGATATCCATGTAGTGTGTTCTAAATAAATAATCATAAAAAATAATTTCACCAAACAGTGCCCATGTTAGAATATGTAAATCCCAGTGCCCAAATTCCTAATTTTGTATGTGTTTATAGCTTAGATTACTTACTAAATATATGCAAAACGTTTTCATTTGGAATTTTTTACTAAACAATTTTTAACATACCTCCTGCAATCTACTGAGGTGTTTTTTGTTTTGCTTTGTTTTTAAGATTTTATTTATTTATTTGAGAGAGAGAGAGAGAGACAGAGATAGCAAGAGAAAGAGAAACTGGGAGGAGAGGGAGAAGCAGACTCCCCACTGAGCAGAAAGCCAGACATGGAGCTCGATCCCAGGACCTCGGGATCATGACTTGAGCTGAAGGCAGACTCTTAACCAACTGAGCTACCTAGGCACCCCTGAGATGTTTTATTTTTATATGTTCTGAAATTCATAGGTAGCAACAGTGCTTTAACCAGATTAGGGTCATTAAGGTTCCTTCCATTAGATTTGATACGTGGAAGGTGGGAACTTTTGGCCCCTTTTTCTTTAGAATTGGTAGCTGTAAGGCACAGGGCTGATTAGCATCTTTCTGGTCATGCAAAGAAAGTTTGTCTATAGTATGTGAGAACATAGAGAGTGAGACTCCCAGGGCATACATTAGACTCAAGCCAGTTCCAGCCTTAAATTTCCCGTTTAGTGAGCAAATGAAGTCCACCAGTTTACTCAAAGTAGTTTCAGTTCTATTTTTATCATTTGCAACTGAGAATGTACTGTGGACTGTGTACATACTCAGACTAGGAAAACAAATATATTTACAAAATACGTATAAACTCCACTGTATTGCAATAGGAGAAGGCAGATGCATGAATGAAGGTGCAATTGGTAATCCCTCCACATTATACAGCCCTCACTTTTCCTTCATGATGACTTGTCTGGTAAGGAAGAGTGCAGGACTGAATGAAGGTGTCACTATCAATCAATGTTTCAAGATTACTAAAGCTTAATAATTTTCCTGTTTTTCAAATAGAAGACCGGTGTTTTCCTTTTTGCACAGAAATGGGTCATTTTGTGCTTAGCCAACTTCGAGAACCATTGTTTGATAACATAGTTCCTTAGAATCTTACAATAAATAAATCTCTGTTATATTTACCAGGACAGAGGATTTCACTTAACATTTGCTTTGAATATTTCAAAAACTTTACTGGATTTTTAAAATTGATTTCCCCTAAATGTGTTCCAGTTCTCTGGTGGAGCAAATAAGAAGCTCCTAATAATGGAGTGTAAATACATTTATATGAAATATCCCAATTCCTATTTTGTTCTTTTGTAAAAACCCTCCTCAGAACAAAATGGTTTGTTGCACAATTTGATAAAAATCATTGAAGATTTCTATAATCCTCCTATCCTGTTTACTTATTTTATGACTCAATTTTATGTAAGTGTATGCACAGTACTGTCACAGTGGTGTTTGCTGAGAAGAGGATATTTGAAACGTTAACGAGAGTTAGTTGCAAAAGCATCAGTAAAGAGTAAATTTTTCTTTGTCATTTCATGCTAGCTTTGGTGCAAAGTTTGCCTTGTTTAAGAATAACTTTAATTTTACCCGATCTTCCACATCTAGGAAAATTGAGGTCAATTGGTTATATCAAGACAAACAAATGCCCTTTAATAAAATAAGAATTTCCCTCACTATCTATGACTTTCGAATGACCCACTGGTGCAGGATAAAATAAAAAATGAAAAATAGCCTTGTATTGACAGACCACATTAATAATGGCATGATATCTCTATTGATTTTTTTCACCCTTTATTCTATAGTAAAGTAGCTTTAAAGAGCTCACTCCCCAGAAAGTAAGCATCCTTCATTTTCTCCACAGTGACTGTTCTGTCATTATAAAGGCTGCTTTGCACATGCCCATTATGTCTTGAAATCCTGAAATCCCTAAGCCTCAGCTGGTGTCAACGTAGAGGACATATCAAAGTTTTTTCTCATCCCTAGTATCTTAAAGAGAGAATAATCACAAAGTGTTAGAAGGATTCCTGGATTCTCAATCTAGAAATGATTATTAAAATGTAAGCATCCTTGAAACACAATGTGAAACAAATTGGTGTTGTTAATAGCTTTAAAAGGTTTGTTATTTCATCAGATTCTAATGTCAGTCTAGTGTAATTGTTCCCTGAGATTAAGAGGCAGAAGGAAGGAATGAGCTCTAAATGGTGGCCTCAGCTACTTTAGGATTGGCAAATGTTCTCTATAAAAGTCCAGGTAGTAAATATTTTAGGATTTGAGGGCTCTAGGTCTCTGGAGCAACTACTCACCAATACATAAATGAAAGGATGGGATTGTGTACCATTAAAACTTTATTTACAAGAAGAGATGGTGGGTTGGATTTGGCCATAAACTGTAGTTTGCCCACCCCTGAGCGCTCCTGAGGCGGGTATTCCGGGCTCTGTTCCAGGTGATGAAAGGACAGCCTGTGCGGAGGGAGAGGCTGGCAGGGCTACCAAGCCTAAGAGATTGTTATCCACCTGAAAGCTCTCTTCCTTTGTTCTTTGGCATTGCAAGACAAAAATTCAGAGCCTTACTTCCAGGACTTTATATTTTAAGAGTAGATATGCAACATAGTATAAATAACTATATTAAAAGGCAGGAAGTAAATTCTGCCCTGAAAGAGATAAAAAATGAATAAGAGGCAAATATCCCACTAAGCAGGGGGTTCACAGTTCCGAGTCCCTCCCTAATTCGTCAAAGAAAAATGGAACCTATGTAGTTTAATGCAGCATGTTCCACCAGAAATATAGTGAAGCCACAGATAAGAACCCTGTATATAATTTAAAATTTCTAGTCACCCTACCAAAAAGAAAAAAAAAAAGCAGGTGAAAGCAATTTTAATACATTTTATTTAAATCAGTATAGCCAAAATACTATCATTTCAACACGTACACAGTATAAAAAAACATTTACTAGATTTTCTTCATACCCAAAATCCAGTATGCATTTTGTACGTATAGCTCATCTCAATTTAAAGTAGCTGCATTTCAGTTTCTCAACTGCCATGTGTGGCAGGTAGCTATCATACTGCATAGTGTAAGTATAGTGTCCAAGAACATGGCTTTAGATTCAGATGTTCCTCAGTTTGGGTCCTTAATCTCAAGATTTATTTAGCATATCTGTATCTCAGTCCCCTCATATATAAAATGGGGACAAAAAGTGATTACCTACGTGTTTTAAAAAATACTGGGGCGCCTGGGTGGCACAGCGGTTAAGCGTCTGCCTTCGGCTCAGGGCGTGATCCCGGCGTTCTT
Source organism: Ailuropoda melanoleuca (assembly GCF_002007445.2). Classification (NCBI taxonomy): domain Eukaryota; kingdom Metazoa; phylum Chordata; class Mammalia; order Carnivora; family Ursidae; genus Ailuropoda; species Ailuropoda melanoleuca. The sequence goes on along the minus strand of NC_048224.1, from coordinate 19,965,139 downwards.
GGATCGAGCCCCACATCAGGCTCTTCCGCTACGAGCCTGCTTCTTCCTCTCCCATTCCCCCTGCTTGTGTTCCCTTCTCTCGCTGGCTGTCTCTATCTCTGTCAAATAAATAAATAAAATCTGTAAAAAAATAAAAATAAAAAATAAAAAATACTTAGCATAGTGTCTGGCACATTTAAAATGCTTAAGTGATACTTAACATTACTTACAACAAATGATACCTTCCTCTCAGTCTTGCATATTAGGAGTCTGTGTATAAATACATCCATTGATTAATTAAAATTGTAAATATGATATATATATATACTGTATATAGTACACAAGCTAGATGCATTCAAGGGTTTTAGAGATGCTTGTTTTAAAGAACTAGTTCTCTAGGGATGCTCACTCCAGATTAACTTTGTAGCAAAAAGTACAATGGTCACTGATACTAGATTTCAGAAGAAATTATTTGCTTTAAGTGCTACCATTGTTAAATAAAAATGCTTCCTGCCCTTTGTAATCTTTCGAAAATAAGCGAAATGTTAAAACCATGGTGTCCTTTATAATTATCTATTGAAAAACACAAGATTAGGAATGTAAAATGTCATTGTTTCTAATCTTAATTTAAAATAAAATGTCATTTTGACCTTCTTCAGGAGATTCATGTCCTCGAAAGATAATCTACATTGAACTGGAGTGCCTATAAAGAACAAAGATTAGGCTTCCCTAACTCACAAGAAACACGGTTGCTAGAGTGCAGCTACTTTAGTGGGTATTTATTATTTATTTATTTGGGAGAGAGAGAGCGCGCGAGCACGCACAAGCAGATAGGAGGAGCAGAGGGAGAAGCAGGCTTCCCACAGAGCAGGGAGCCCACTTGGGGCTCAATCCCAGGACCCCCTAGATCACCACCTAAGCAGAAGGCACGTGCTTAACCCACTGAGCCACCCAAGCACCCCTAGAAGGTACTTTTGAATTTGAAGATTATGTAGGCACTTTATATCTTTGATCCCTCCTTTTGGGTATTTGGCTTCTTACTCTTGCTTAATACTCTAGTGCCTGGCCATACGTTTTGAATGGTTGGGCTTTGTAGTGACCAGAATGAATTTGAATATCACTTTGTTAAACAAGCTATTCTGCCACTTGGAATTTAGTTAGTTAATTGCATATAGAAATTCATATCGGAAAAGGCCATACAGAACTTCCATACTCAGAAACGAAAGTATTGAGGGTGAAAACTCAAAGGGATGAAATTCAAGGGGGAATAAAGATTAAAAAGAGCAAAAGGGGAGAGGGTGCCTGGGTGGCTTAGTCAGTTAAGCATCTGCCTATTGCTCAGGTCATGATCTCGGTCCTGGGATGGAGCCCTGCGTTGGGCTCTGTGCTCAACAGAGTGTCTGCTTCTTCCTCTCCCTCTGCCCTTCCCCCCACTTGAATGCTCTGCCTCTCTCTCTCTAATAAATAAATAAAATCTTTTAAAAAGAAGAGTAAAAGGGCAGGTGAAGAAAATAGAAGAAAGAATTCAAACCCAAAGCCTTGCTAGGTGTGGGTGATTCTAAACAAACAGTCTCTGTTAAACTCAGTATTTCAATAAAATTATATAGAGCAGGACTTTGCAGCTTTGCTCTTGGGAACATTGCTAGGGCACATCAAAACACCAGCAACTGTGACAAAGAACAAATTCAAATAACATTGTCCTGTATTATCTGAGTCTGGCTCAAAATTACCAACATATCTGCAGCAAGTAAGGAAATATCTGGGTTAGTGAAACCAATCTTGTGATACCAGAATTCCATCCTTCATATGTTTTGCTTTTTTAGTTTTCCCAAACGAGACAGCTGTGGAAGAGAATGCAAAATTTATAATCAGGCACTTCACATGTGGCATTATGAATTACATCTTTAAGAAATAATTGACATGCTAGAGTATATTTCCTCCTTGGTCCAGTGGGTTATTTATATTAATGTGGTTGTAACTTCCAATATTTTGTAGACATCAGTGCAGAAATCACTATGATCCTTAGATATTTTTTGACAATTATTTCACATTTATGTATTTATCCATTCAGACAACTTTTATTCATTCAACTAAAAATACTGATTGAATGTCAACTGTGGGGTAGGGACGAGGTTTGATACTATAGAGACAAAACAAAGATAAAGACATTAATTCTTTTTGTAGAATATCTACCAGCTTGCAAATGTCTTTATGTTATTATTGAATGGTTACTTAAAATACCAGTCATCATTTTCTCTAACTGTATTAGACTTTCGTTGTGAACTTGCTATAGAGCAGATAGTGTTTAACATCTTCTTACAGGTTATGCAAAACATGGTATCCTGTTTTTTTTTTTTTCTTTTTTGGTATCTTATATTTTCATTTTAATCACATATTTATAAAATGGGAAACTCTGGCTTAATGGTGTGAGTCAGAAAACTCCAGTGTCTAGCTTTATTTTCAAAGGTATTGTTTGCTACTGGACAATTTCTTCATTCAAAAGTGTGCTGGACCTCAATTGTGTAAGAATAAGTAGTTTCTCTGGTCTATATGCTTGTCTTTATTTGCATTTATGAAGCAGGAAACTAGATCATACTTTGCCATATTTGGCTTTCAGCTGTGGAACTCTGATCAGCAAACTTTTTTAATCATGCCAGATTATGTGATTGTTTTGTGACACAGATGTACAGTCCCTGGGGATTAGAGTTTGTTGTCTTAAAATTGTCATTTCAGCAGTCTGTATGCAGATACAGGATTGCCTTCAAAAAATCTAAATATGGATCTTTCTGAAAATACAAATAAATTAGAAAAGGAGGGGCGCCTGGGTGGCATAGGGGCGCCTGGGTGGCACAGCGGTTAAGCGTCTGCCTTCGGCTCAGGGCGTGGTCCTGGCGTTATGGGATCGAGCCCCACATCAGGCTCCTCTGCTATGAGCCTGCTTCTTCCTCTCCCACTCCCCCTGCTTGTGTTCCCTCTCTCGCTGTCTCTATCTCTGTCAAATAAATGAATAAAATCTTTAAAAGAAAAGAAAAGAAAAGGAGGACATTTCTTTATTTATTTATTTTTGCTATACGACTCCCTGGAATCCCAAAATAAATAAATAAACTAAAACTAAAATATTTATAAGTATGCTTTTACTGGATTTATTTACTCTTCTCTATGAAATTATAACCTGGTAAGGACTGACACATTTTAAATATACAGGCAATTGAAAGAACAATCACTCACTTTAATGTATACATAGTTAAACTATTAGAAAAAATGACTACATTTTAAGCTTACAACTTGATATATTTATGGATAATCTCAGAAATGTAATGAAAACATATTATATTGTGCCTGAAACTACATTAGGCTCTTGGTAAGTGACGCGACCCCTTTAGGGTCCTTGTCATTAGCAGCCAAATCTAACATTGGCTAAATCCATTCAAGTTTTTGTTTTTAACTAACATTTATTTAGTATTTCTTATTTGCCAGACTCTGGGTATTTTAGATACTGTCTTATTTTTGACACTTTATTGTGGGGTTTTGGGGGGAAAAGTATGGGGTTCATTGAATTGTGGTATAAAGAAGCCATTCATATCAATAAGGTAAACTGAGGACATATACCAAGATAATATAGGTATCCAGTGGCAGCTGAGACAGGACTAGAATCTATAATTCCTAAATCCTATGGTCTTTCTACTGTACCCACTTTGTTATTTTGACCCTCAAAGTAGGGGTAAGCACTTAAATTAACTCAGGCTCCTCGGTATGAAGCTAAATGATTTTATTTCACATAGACCTCTGTGTGATAACTGATAACTTCTTGACCTCAAAGATTGGTAGGGACAATAAATGTCTCAGACATGCGGAGATGGCTGTAGCTGATGGTCTATCCAGAGCCCTTTAGATCCCTTTTATTGGAACTGTGATCCCATCCTCCTTCTTCTGTGTGCTATGCTGCGAATAGTTTGCATATTTGATTTTTATACTTCTTCCTTACATCTTTCACTCCCTATGGCCCTACACCAATAAATAACTAACAAAGGAACACAAAAGCAGAGGCTCCTGAACTTTACATAGGACAAACTCTGAGGGGTAATATATTCTGCATAGCTTCATAAGGGGTAATGCCGAAGCTGACATTTTACCTGAAATTGCACCTGTGCTTAGTTTCTTACACTTTTTGTTTTACTTACTCACTCCTTTGCTCCCTCCTCACTCCCCCCAAAAAAATTTTTAATAAGTTATTTGCATTTGAATACTTATTTTGGAATTGGTTTCTCAAGAATGTGAACCAAGAAAAATTTTTTGCCTTTTAAGTCCTTCTACCTGAGTTTTATACCTTATTAGTCTCTTTCTACACTGTCAGCTGTTATTCTTTGCTACTCTTTTTATTTATTTATTATTATTTTTTAAAAATAATCTCTACAGCCAACATGGGGTTTGTACTCATGAGCCCGAGATCAAGAATCCTATATTCTACTGATTGAGCCAACCAGGCACCCCCTTATTCTTTGCTACTCTCCATATGCCCTTTTCCACTAGCCTTATAGAAAACATTCTAGGTTCTAACATTTGGCTGCTTCTGATGTGTTATAGATTAGACAAAGCAGACTTGATAGATTTATGTGTAAAGTTAGAATGTGCAGCTATATGTGAGGACTTGGGTTTTTCATAGATACTTCTGTCTCTGTTAGTTTTCTTTTTCAGAGTTTTTCTGAGAAATGACTTCCAAATAAACAAGGGCTACATGAAGCAGGTAAAGAACATGAGACAGTATAATAAAGCACCAAGTTATGCAGTACAAAAAGAGAAGCAAGTGAACACCGTAATCAGATGCTGATCGTGCTGCACATTCGGATTGAGTGACACAGATCAGAGAGCAAACGCATCAGGTCCTATTCACCCTGACACTCTCCCCTCCTCCAGGCCCCATCAGCAGGCCATTCATGTGAATCAACACATTTTTCAGCAAGAGATCACAGAAGTACATCAACTCAGCCAGAATGTCTAGGATCTCAGGATTTGTGGGCACCTGGCTACATACTGGGTTGAGACGTCTCTCTCGTCTGGGAGTCAGCTCAAATATGAAGAGTTTAATCATGGAGGACACACTTGGCAATATCTCTATGGGTATCTTTTCACATTGTGTTGCTGTCGTAAAACATGATTGTACAGCAAACCTTGGCTCTCCACTCTGCCAGCTTTCTGAGGCCTGCTGCAAAGCATGTAGGTCGTTCAATGCAGTAGGAGAAAATATGGGAGTGTTCCCCCCACTTCAGGTGCTTGCATGCCAAATAAATAAGATGTAGTCAGTAATACCCTGCTGGGTGTGTCCTGGACAATACTATGTATCATTTCCTTTTCCACAAAGCTCAGTAGGCTACGAGGGATCTGATTGCAGAGAACAAACATGTTCTCCTTTAGAGCCAAAATTATTCATCTTTATTTTTTGTTCTTTAATTCTTTTTTTTTCTATTTCCATTATGGTAATCCATGGATTTAGGATCCACTGTGTGAAATATGTGGCCTGAGATCCTTATCTTTAGCTATAAAATTCTTCCTTGTTACATACAGAGTGTAAATTAGTGGCATAAACAAGACTTGGGGAGGATATCTTTAAACTAGTTAAGTGAACAGGCAGCTCTAGTGCCCTTAAGCACTTCAAAAGCATGTATTTATCCACAAATAGCTAGTATGCTAATTACTGCTTGTTATTATTTAGGTCATTAAATCCACTTCCCTAGAGAACTGCACTAGACAGCTCTTTGTTTTGCAGCCCACTTTGACCTACTGTATACTGTTAAATGGAGTCAAATTTTGTTTCTCAAGAAACACTATTTGCTGACTCTATTTAGTAGTTCATACTGGCCTTCCCCCGACATGGTTCTCTTTGTACTTCCGTGACATCCATGTGACTGAAGATGGAGGCTGCTGGTGCTCATTCTAATAGTGCTTATGACACTTTCAAAATCATAAGCACGTTGCCTTTTTTAGCTTTGGAGGAAAATAGTATTGCATCTTTACTAAATATTATGGATTCATCGATGCAAATGTATTAGCGATGGAACACTGTAAATGAGAACTTGTCTTGACTGCAATATTGCCATATCAAAATGGTGAAATCAAAAATAGTCTCATGCCTTGCTGACTCTGTCCTCATTATCGGGAGAAACACAAGCAAACAGAGAAAAAGCCCCTTAAGCCATTATGTCTGTTATTTTGAAGAAATCTGCTTTGCTGAAATTAATCACCTTTAAACTATAAGATGATTCTGCATTCCATAGAGTTTTCTTGGAAAACTAAACAACGATAACATTCTTCTCATTGAATGAACATCTTTTTTAACAGCAAGGGTATAGTGGAATTGAGGGTATCTCTTTGTTATAGAATCTAATGATACTTCATAGCTGTAAACATTTGGACGTTTCAAAACATTTTGTATTAAATTAATTTATTGTAAATGAGTATAATACAGTATGTCAGGAAATAAATTTACTCCAGCCCAATGCTGGTATGCTTCAATTCACCAGACCATAAAACTTATCTAACACATACAAGTTTCCCTTGTTACCTTGGCTACCAGGAACCTCAAATATAATCCTGTGCTTAATTGCTAAAATTATCCTTACTGTAAATCACTTAGTCTTATTTTAATGGTGCAGTTAAGTATGCCTTTTTGTAATTAATCAAAGCAAATGCATTTGGGACTAATCATAAAATAAACAATAGATAATCTATCTAATTGTGGCCTGTCAGATAAAAAGGGAAAAGATACATAAAGTTCTTTACAGAAAACAGCTTAAACAAGAGGTTTCCTTCATTACCCAAATCTAATTTACTTCTGAGAACACATTGCGTATTTATTTCACTATTTAAAATAGTAAAAAAACAAAAACTTATTCTCCATTCATACAAAAACACCAACCAATTTTTTTTCTAATTTGATTAAAATATTTTCAAACAGATGATGGAAGATTTTTATATAATACAAAGCTTTTAAAACACCAGTAGCCTAAGTATGTGATACTAATGAGTTCACTGATGGTATGTTTCTATGCAATCTGCAATAATACTGTTCAATATTAGATATAGATTGTACTTCAACACCATAAGAAATGTGTTCTTCAACACCATAAGAAATGTGTTCTCTGATATAAATAAACAATCCAGGAATCACTTAGGTGAAATATGCAACTGTCTTCATGATAGAGCATCCTCTTTGCCCCAGAGCCAGAAGGAGGCCAAGGCTCATGGGTGAGTGCCAGCCAGGCCTACAAAACAAAGGTACTTATGAGCTTTGCTGCAGAGATCCTGCTACCATCTCTTCCAAGGAAGAGCAAAACCTTAGAGCAACTTTGAATAAGCCAGCTGTGCAGTTTCTGTATAACAGAAGTAACAACTGTTAATACAGCAACGTATCTGACAATGATTTGTTGAAAAACTTAACCTCTTGGCAAGTTGTCCCTGAGCTTTAATTGAAGGGTCCTATTCATAAAAGGATGGTTATTGGGGACAAGTTGTGCTCCTGATCCTTTTAGGACGAGAGCTTAAAGATTGCTGATTTTGTTATAACTCCATAATCTACACCACCATGAAGAGACAGACCAAGGTGCAATTCCCTACAACCTGAATTTATGAAGAGAGACTGAATATTTTGCTGAATGAAGTCTAGGATGGCCAGGAATGTAATTATGCACTTGTGGAGGCCACAGGCAGGGCAGCCAGAGGCTCCACCATCTGGAAGAGGATGAGGACTGGAGTGGTTTGTATCTACATCATGCACCTGGCCACTAGGCTAATCTCCACCACTGAACTGGCAAGCAGACTTGAGCTGTCCCCTTGCAGCCCAGCTTCTCTGCTGTGTTCCTGGCAAGCTCCCAGGCACCTTCTATTTTTCACTGAGTCTAGAAACCTTCTTTTAAAATAAGCCAGAATATTATTGTGCTCTTTTTTTTTTTGATGCAATGAATTAGTTCTGTCTCTCCCCAAGTGACCGTGTTCACTTAGTGATGTATAAGTCCATCTGAGTTCTCTTTTCCCAAGTGAAAATACTTAGAGCCAGGATTTTAGTTCTCAGAGGAAAACGTATGAATGAGTGTAAGCTGTATAAATGACCTTTTGTTTGCAATATTTTTCTGATGTTTACCTCCTATTCAGGCTTCTTTTGGGGAGTTCCTTTTGGAGTTAAGTGCAGTAACTCCCAGAAGGATTCTGAAGTTGTTGGTTGATGTCTATACAGCACCTACCCATTCATTCCTGAGAGGTTGTTAAAATATCCAAAACAGTTCTGAAATTATCAAGCCCGAACAAATTAGCTTTTGGAACCTGTGCTTCTACGATTGTGCAATGCCTAATTGCTTTGGCAAAAGTCCTTCCACTATGTGCTTTTGCATTTAGTTTCTTGATAAATAGCTGCATCTCCTATCGGTGATGACGCGTAACCGAAAGAACTTTGAACTCCTAAAATGACGTCACTGCTGTTGCTTGTGATGCATAGCTTTGTTTAAGGAGAAAGTCATTTGTGGCCTGCATTAATTGCTGGTTTGAATTTTGCAGCAACCCCTCATGTCCAGTTAGGAGTTTCACTTACATAAGGTATTAGGGTCGCCAAAATGTAAGCTTTGAGTGACTGTTCAGCTCTGCTAATGGCTCCTTTCTTGACTTAAGCACTTTCTGACTGCTTTCCCAGTTAGCTAAGTCCATTCTGGGAAATGCAGCTAATTTGGGGGACTCCTACTGATGTATCCCAGGATTCATATCTTTATTTTTCAGCTTTTTTTCTCCATTAGGTTGTACTTACCGAAGCCAGTGGATGTTCTTCCCTTTGCGTAAGAATTAAACTTGTCCCCACGCACAGCCTTCTGGAGGGCTATTCACACTACCGGGGAACCTTGCCTATCTTGTGTCAGCCTCCCTCCTGTAAAGCCTACCCTTACGTGCATATCAAACATGTTTGTCTCATTTTTATACATCGAAGTTTTGCCATTAGTTACTGATTATGGAGGATTTACAGATACCTTTGCATCACTGGTGTAGATGGTTATGTTTGCATTTTAAGAAATATAGAAGGGCACTGTGTGACTGTGGGCACAAGTGACTCACACTGGATCCTGGCTACTTTACCAGGTGCTTGAGTGGGACAGACATGTTCAGTGTCCTACTTCCTGATTGTATCTGTCCTAGTAGGACAGATTGTTTTGTTTGGAAGTTGTAATTATTGGGTGGCTGACACAACATTATGGGACTATACTTATGTATATAAAAGGTAATAGATGTGTTTTATGTGTTCATTAAGGAAAATGGTACAGTTTTATACCAAAGGCATTGAATCCATGTTTTCCTAAGTATAAATAAAATTTTTGAAATGGTTTTACAACCCTGGCCTTATATAGGCTATAAAAATATAGTTAGATTTTTTAAATTTATTATCCAGAACTCCAGCCTCTAATACAAATTTAAAATGATCTATGTATCAGATGAAAACCTCTGTTAGCTGGCTTATACTTTTATTACAGAATATATTCTAATAGGAATTGATTTTTCTTACAATTCACTAATGGTAAAAGTCAATATTTATATTTCTTGAGAACCATCTAAGTCAAACACTATCTTACAATTTGGCAAAAAGTGAAGCTTTATTGCATCTTACAGTTAGGAAATGAAGCAACGTTCATAATCAAGTCAAATGTGTTTAGTAAATTTTATTGGATATACTGAGTCACTTGATTGTGCTTACTAGGACTCTATGACCTAGGCACTGTCTTCAGTACCTTCTTTCTGTTTCAGTGCAGAAACTCCAACCAAGTATTTTGATATAAACCTTTGTACATAAATCAGGTATGAAAGGAAATAGCAAAGTTCAGTGCTCAATGAAATAGCATTGTAACATCCTTACCTCTCAAGTACATACCATCTTTGAGACTTCAGAAAATGTCTTGGTAACACATTTGGAGGTGTTGTTAACCTCTCTGTTTGAGCTATGCATACAATCCAGAATTTTAGGTTTAGAAGTTTCACTGTAGCAGTGCAAATGCATACATGATGGTATGCAAACAAAAGATACATTAAAAAAAAAAAAATCCTTCTCTCTCTTTTTAAAAGCACTCTGCTGCCCCTTTAGGCGAAAAGTCCCATTTTAACTAACATTTTTGTGTTTAGTAGTTCAGGTGCCTATGACTATCATAGCTCAGATTAGCTGTTAGCTGGTTCCAAGAACTATACAAACACACCAACACATGTGCATGCAAGTTTGACAGTACAACTCTATTTCAGGTTTTCTCTACTGTGATCCCACTTCCTCGTTTCTGCTTCAGTTCCTGGGCCCTTGAAATAAAGCTTATAGATGAGGTTATTGTAGTCAAGCTGATATCATCTATTTTCATACTACGTGAACGATGACTTGTTTCCCTGAAGAAGAAAAATCTTGGTTTTTAAGATTTATTGATTATAACCAGCAAGCAATTCTTGAATACTTACTGCCAGGTGTAGGTGCTAGGATGTAGGGTGTAGGGTGTAGGTACAGTGGCAGGTGCTAGGAACACTATGAAGCATAAAGCTGTGGAACAAAGACTATAGACAAACTGATATTTTTTTTAAATGATTTTTTATTATATTATGTTAGTCACCATACAGTACATCCCCGGATTCCGATGTAAAGTTCGATGCTCCATTAGTTGCGTATAACACCCAGTGCACCATGCAATACGTGCCCTCCTTACCACCCATCACCAGTCTATCCCATTCCCCCACCCCCCTCCCCTCTGAAGTCCTCAGTTTGTTTCTCATAGTCCATAGTCTTTCATGTGAAACTGATATTTTAAAGCCTGAGACATTAACTACAGTTTAAAAATGAATAGAATGACCAGGCTAGAGAACGGTTTCTTTGTGTCCAGACAGAAACATTTGCATGGATAGGAGGAGGAAAACATCAGCCTAGGAAAGCAATGTATTTAGTAAAGCCATTCAGAAAAACACCCGCAATATGGAGATGGGGTCCTGGAAAGATGGGCACTACAAAAAGCTAACCTCAACATATACTACATGATAGCAGTGAAGGGCGACATTTAGTATTTCCTTTCTCGAAATTGTACCATCTTTTTAATATTGGGCGGTATCCACTTAGATTCCTATTATTCCCTACTTTCCTATCCATTGAGAGAGGGCTTTCCTCACCTGTTTTAATTGAAGCCTGAGACCAAGTGAGTAGCGGCAGATCGCGGTGGAGTGATTGAGTTCCGAGTACCAATACTGACTATGGATGGTTATGAATATCCTTTCTGATCATGATGGGGTTAAGCAGGTTTTCAGGAGATGACTCTGTGAATTTACCCATAGAATTACTTAATAAGGCCTCTCAAATGAAACCATACATTTTAAAGAAAATAACTGGTTCAAACGTCATTTCAAATTTATAAACCACGTCTCCAGTGCCATTTCACACATGAAATATCAGTAATAGAATCATTTGGGGGATTATTATTTCATACAGATTTTAACTTGGAATCTTTTTCTTGGACAGTTTTTGAAAATGGGATATAAAACCATCTTTCTGGAATAGTTGAGATGGAGCTCCATCCCTTTCAAACCATGCTTTTCATATTGTGATCTCTCTTCCAAAACCATTTAGGGAACTCGTTAACTGAAACCTTGGTTGGTGTAATTACACAGTTGTGAAATAGTACACCTTATACACTATTCTTCTGCACTTTGTAAGCAAGTCTTCACTTTATCAAACAACTGAGAATGTACAGCCATTACTTGAAAATAGCAGTTCCAGAATAAGGCAAGCTTCAGCACAAATGAAAAGTACAAATAGTCATTCCCCTAGTACGGATTTGCTGTAAAATGTATTTGCAAGCAGTTCGACTTAGTGGAGGATTAAAGAAAGAAAGAATCTCTAAACCAAATGAGAAGATTTAAAGGCAATGAACCATGATGGATGATAATTTTGGCAAAATAAAACCTAAGCTGCATACTTTAGCAAATTATGTTAAATAGGAGTTGGTTAATTATAAATAATTCATTACTAAGCAAGAGAGAGGGGAAAAAATGTGCCCTTATTCCGAGAGCACCTGAAAGGTCTTTTCAATATGTGTTTTTTCTGTGAAAATGGTTTTGTTTTCTTTATACACACCCACAAATACCCTTTCATGTCTAACCGTGGATATCAGGATTATAATACTGTAGCACTGGTAGTTTGTGCATTCACATTTTAAATATCCACCATGTTGATGTTATTAGCTATTTTTTAACAGTGAAATTTTGGCATTCCTTGTTAACAGCAGCTGCACTAATGGATACTTAAACAGGGCATCTATGCTGAGTCACATGTTTCTAAAATTGCTCCTCTCCCCAGAAATCTGAGCTATAGGTTAGCAGCTAAATGTTAGCAGCGGGTTAACTTTTTCATTTTACTAAAAATAACATGTAGTGTCCATTGGGATGAAATATGTTAACTTTAGAAAGTTGAGTTGTAGCACCTTCAAGTCAAAGTGCACAAATCCAAAGTCAGCCTGGCTCTGGATTCAGAGAGAATTAGCTTTAAATCCTGACTCTACTGTTCCTGGTCATATGGTCTTGAGCAACTTGATTTTAATTTTTGATTAAAAGCTATCCATTCCTTTGGGGCTTGGCTTTTAAAAGAAGTTTTAAAAGGTTGAGGAGCATCTTATGGAACTCAAGAGTAATAGTTAGAGCTCTTGCCAGGAAATGAAAAGACACCAGAAATTTAGAAATTCAGACAACTACTGTGAAGCATCTGTTTTATTTTCTGTCTCTCTACAGACCAGTTGATTCTATTTTGTAAAATGTATGGAGGGCAGAAGAGGACCACCCAAAAGGAGTGAAAGGGGCAGTAAATAATATCATTATTATTTGGGAAGAAACATCAAAAAATATCTACTACATGTGACTACAGGGTCCTCATTTGCCAAATAGGAAGGCTGCAGGGGGATTAGTAGTGATATGTATGAAGCATTTCTGAGCCAGCACACAGTAGGTACTTAATGAGCTTTATTCATTCTTATTCTTGGCTAGGAAATATCAGAGCATCTTGTATAAACTCCTATGTAAATCTAATATAAATATACAGCATTATTGTACAATCTGGTCTCCAAGTTTATGGAATTCTTGATCTGATGAGGAAATAATCTAACAGGAGAAATAAAGATCATGCCTAAAGCAGGGAATATAGTTAGTATTTATTAATAACTATGGATACCCATCCCTCAAAGAGAGTCAGACTACATGCAAAGATGATAACTTAAGTACAAGACCTGATTCTCACCTTAATAGAACACGTATCTGTTGGATCACATAGCATGTTATAAGTAGGTGAGTGGCACAGGGCTGGTAGATAGGATTGGGGGCGCTGAGAAAAGGCCATAGTAGATATGGGCTCACTTTCTGTTTTCATTTTGAAATTCACTATTCATTCAGCTTTCCAGAAGGAGTACCCATTTGGAAGAACAATCCATATTTTTCAATCGTATTCCATGTGCACGTGAAGGTGTGTTTTCTACATGTTCCTATTCCAAGGATGGGTCTGTTGACTCAGACCTCCTGAAACAGAGCACTCATTCTCCTGGCCACAGGGATTGATCAGGAATGCGCATGGGAACCAAATGGAGCCAGTAAGGCCCAATGAGACCTTGCAGGGGCTATCCTGAGAGAAGCACTGTATTTTCAGCTGTGCGTCCACCTGGGAAAATATAGCTCTTACCTTACTGACAGCCATCCCACTATAACACAAGGTCTTAACACAAACCCAGCACAGAAAACAGCGAGCCAGAAACTGGGGAGGACTTGAATCCTAATGATATTAATTTAGTCACTGCATCAACCCTGGGGTGTGAAGACCGGCCTACCCCACACTTTTCAATTACATGTGTCAATGTCTCCCTCATGTGTTTAAGTAAATTAGATTGCGTTTTCTGTCAGTTGTAGCCACGTTTTCCCGCATTCCAGAGGTTTGCCCAGCATTAGTTTTCTCTTTTATGTGTCCCACTAAATAGATACTAACTTTTCAGTGTGTCAGTTTTCTCCTTTGTAAAAGAAAGAAACAATATTTACTTTGAAGAGTGTATAAAGACTAGATGGGGTAATAAAAGCATACATTTGTTTCAAACTCTGTAGTACAAAAATATCACATTACTTCATTTTGCTAGCACAAATGAAATTTAACAGAAAGGTTCATATGGTGGGAAGATGTTAATATCTGTCACGAATGGGGGTCCTTCTCCATCTTTAGTATGACACACAGTGTCCAAAATACCTTGGAAGGAATCTCTTACCTTCACTCTATTATGGTTGCCACCAGGGTGCTTATTGTCAAAGCTCTTACGATCCAACAAAGGCAGGTACCTCTACAGCGTCTTTGCCAAGTGTGGATACCAGTACCTTTTGATGCAGCTTCCAAGGCAATGATATTGGATGTTGAGACCTCTAAGTATCCAATGAGTTCTACCAAACAAAAGTCTCATTGCCTTCAAAGAGATTTCCACAGAACCCAGCTACTACAGAATTTTTCACCACATCCCTTTACCAAGTACCTGCTACCTTTCTCAAACCACTGCAACCCTTGGGCATTTCCTCCATCTTTCAATTCAGCAGTTTCTTTGGACTCCTCCTGTCATTGAGAAGAGGAAGAGTAAAGGATTCTATTTTACCACAGCCATTCCACCCTAAACCAAGAGCGTCTGTCCTATAGTCAGGTAACCACAGTCACAACACAGTCACATACCTGTACCACTCGCGCCAAGCTGTCTGTACCCTCTCTGAGGGGAGGTTGATAACCTTGAATGAGACCATTGAGCAAGGAGGGTGAGGAAGAGCTCTAGCAGCCTCTCTGCTATCTCCATAGGTCATGGAGCTGGAATTTTCTGCTCTCTGCTGCCCTAGATGAATACAGGGGTACAGAAGGGAACCTGCTGCACTATTAGTTTCAGTAAGGTTGAGCTAAAAGTGGGTAACAGGGTAGGGGTCCCTAGCTTCCATCAGGGATCTCGGGGGCAGGTGACAGCTATTTCTCACCAATAAATCCAGGGTCACATTTTTCTCTTCTAACAGTGCCCAGCCATCTCCAAAATTCCAGTTCCAAAATCTGTGATATATGAAGCTCCTTGACTCTTACCTTTCCGGAAACTGAGTGGATTGCTAGCTGTATGGAGCTTTGGTAATCTTTTTTTTTTTTTTAAAGATTTTATTTATTTATTTATTTATTTGACAGAGATAGAGACAGCCAGCGAGAGAGGGAACACAAGCAGGGGGAGTGGGAGAGGAAGAAGCAGGCTCATAGCAGAGGAGCCTGATGTGGGGCTCGATCCCATAACGCCGGGACCACGCCCTGAGCCGAAGGCAGACGCTTAACCGCTGTGCCACCCAGGCGCCCCAGAGCTTTGGTAATCTTACCTCCATATAATGTTCAAGGTAGTAATCGAATAGGCTAAGGCTAGATTGAGTGAGCTTCTGGGGTGCAGTCTCTGTTTCTTTTCTCACTTTGAAAAGCCCTCAAATAGCTTATGGTACTTTGTCTAGTTGGGTTTTTTTTAGAGAGAGAGTATTAAGCAGGCTCCACGAGTAGCATGGAACCCAACACAGGACTCAACCTCATAACCCTGAGATCATGACCAGGGCCAAAATCAAGAGTCAGATGCTTAACTGACTGAGCCACAAGGCACCCCTGTGTAGTTTTTAAAGACATTATTATATAAAATATTTTTTAAATAGGGCAACCGAGTAGGAGCAATGAGCCTAGGATGGGGATAGGTGTGCAATGTGGCTGTCAACGTCCCTCCAGGCCCCTGGTCACCTGTGAGAAGCCAAAGTCAACCATCTGTAAGAGCAGAAGTTGACTCCTTCCTTCCTCTTAACCAGATTTCTGGGATTTTCTATATTCCAAACACAACACAGACAAAGACAGTCCTTGGCTATTAGAAGGACAAATTTATTAATGACGAATAAATACTTTTGGTTATGAGAAACAGAAAATATTGAGAAATATGAGAATATTAATTAGCCTAACAACGATCCATATTTACAAGGCACAATAGTGCTAATACTAAACACTGATTAGAATTATGACATATTATTTTAAAAGGATGGTTGCATGATATTGGAGGTGGTGTGGAAGCCAAATGCTCATCATCTGTAGTAAGAGGTCAAATTAAATATCCAAAATTAATAAACTAAGAAAATTGAGGACAACACATTATTGTAAAATATGGGGACTAATCATGAATGAAATAATTAAAAGACTGTAATAATTAAAATTGGCTGTACCCAGGAAGAGGGTGTGTGAAAGAAGACTGTGCAGATAAGAGAGTGCTCTTTTTTTTTTTTCTTATGAGACTTATAGAACTTATTTGACTCTTAAAAGAATGTGTGTCTTACTCTGAAAAATATTAAAATCAATTTTTAAATTACAAAGAGCCCCCCAAAATAGTTCATGGTGGTGGTATTTTAAAATTTGAAAGTCAACTTGATGCCAGGTCTATATTTAAAAATGGACTTTATGAAGTTTTCATTGCTGCAGTTTAACAAGACCAGATATCCTGAAATGCACCCCCTCTCCTACTGCAAATCACCTAAATACTACTTAAATTAGAGCCAACATACTTTGAAAAGCATTATAGTGAGCTCACAAGAATGTAAAGGGAGTTCTCCATGATTTTCAACAATAACAACAAAATCCTCATGAAACACAAATGAAAACGTAATAAATAATACAATAAAAGTGGAAAAGCCCACACAAAAGCCAGGGCCATCCTGGAATGCACCCAGCCCAGAAATGTCAAGCTTCCCTGGTTGTCAGCCCCTCCGTGGAATCGGATTTGAATTTGACAAGTATGTGAGCTGCAGCTGAGATAGTCCCGCCACCACATACACTAAGTCAGGTACTCAAAATGACAATCTTCAACTGAAAGGAAGAATGCTTTCCAGGTGAACAACAAGGACAACAACAACAAAAGCTATCCATCTCTGTTGGAATTTGGTGGGAACAATGAATATCCTTAATATGAATAATCTTCCTCATAATTAGCATCCATAGCCCTTCCTTCATGGAGTCCTAGGATTTGAATTATATCATACACTGAGCCTATAAAACCTCAACCCCAGAAACAACATTAAAATGTTCCCACGTTGGTCATGCCCCAGCTAGGGTTGCCAGATGAGGTAAATAAAATGCAGGATGCCCAGTTAAATTAAAATGATTTCTAGTTGCCTGTGGATAGATACATAGAGATAAAAATAATTTGTGGTACATACTTACGCTAAATCACCATTTGTTGTTTATCTGAAAAAAACTATAAGCATCTAAATTACACCTCTTGTCTTAATTTTATTTTCACAAGATTTAGTTCTCTTCAGCAGTTCCATGTTTTGCAGAATTTGCTTATAAAATTTCTTGCAATAACTGGCTATGTTCCATTTAAATTTAACATATCTTGGCAGTGGTCCCACCAACTTCTTTAGTTATTTTGTCCGTTGAACATTCATAAATGAAAAAACATGCTCAACATTACCATTATGAGCCAGTAGTCTGAACATATATCGGCATAAAGTTAACAACTCTGAGAGTGGCTCTTCAATTTATTTTTTTGAAGCATATACTACCATCTTTATGGTATTAACTAGCTTTCCCATTTTTCAGTATTACTCTGTATATCATGATCAATGACTTTAAAAATGTTGCCCAGGGGCGCCTGGGTGGCTCAGTCGTTAAGCGTCTGCCTTCGGCTCAGGGCGTGATCCCAGCGTTCTGGGATCGAGCCCCACATCAGGCTCCTCCACTGGGAGCCTGCTTCTTCCTCTCCCACTCCCCCTGCTTGTGTTCCCTCTCTCGCTGGCTGTCTCCCTCTCTGTCAAATAAATAAATAAAATCTTTAAAAAAATAAATAAATAAAAATAAAAATGTTGTCCAGTAACAAAAAAAGATACCTTTGTCATAAATTTGTATTGCCTTTCTCTTCAACACTATAATGACTCCGTATGTTCTCATGTTGGTGATTATTAAATAACACGTATGTAAAGAATTGAATTCTTAAAAAATTGAATTCTTCAGGAGATGAAATCAATTTCAAACAAATCTCATGGCAAGAGCTGTAATAATTATTTATTTCAAGTTGGAATTTCTTGCCCTGTTCATAAATAGTAGTGTTCATTTTAATAATAGCCTTGACACTTAAAGAAATAAATTTTGGTCAATTCTTTAACACACTCAACAAGTTCTTTTAAGCAAGATACTACTTAAATAACACTGATTTTCTTTCAGTTTGCTGAAGATGTATTGAGGACTACGAACAAGAAATAAGTAAGCTTCACTCAGTGGGTTATTAAAAATGTTAAGAATTTGGGGGGCTTTTCTTCAAAATTAAAGTATGATTTCAGGGGCGCCTGAGTGGCTCAGTTGGTTAAGCATCTGCCTGGGGCTTTGGTCATGATCCCAGAGTCCTGGGATCAAGTCCTGCATTGGGCTCTCTGCTCAGCAGGGAGCCTGCTTCCCCCTCTCTCTGCCACTCCCCTGCTTGCACTCTCTCTCTGTCAAATAAATAAATAAAATCTTTAAAAAAAAAAGTATGATTTCAGGCCTTCGAATATGCAGAGATGTTCTCAACAGCATTTGTTAAAGAGAGCCAATAGGTTTTTGAATGTGCAAATTGAAGAATACTAATGTAAACAGAGTCATAACAATCCTTTAGTTGATCAGTTTAAACACTGTAAATGATGAAATAAGAGAAAAACTTCATCACAATTAGTTCAGTGTCAATAGGAAGAATATCAAATACTGATGATTCAGCAGTATAATGCAGCACATGGGAAAAATAACCAACACCTCCCATAAAACCATTCACATTTGGCTTCACCTTTGAATAAATAATCTCTGCACATTTACATAAACATCCAGCAAATTTGTGTTATAACCACTGAAAGGGGTACTTCTGTTTCTAATTAACTTCTAATTCAATAAAAGCCGCTGCAAAAAATGGCTCTTCTTTCTGAAGTCTTATCTGGAACGGTTTTCCTGGTGATCGCCTTATAAGCAAGCCTTTTTCAGAAGAAAAATACTGCACAAGCGAAGGGACGTTTTTTCTGCATTGTGATAGCTTGTATTTTGTGGCTAGCCAATAAAAAGTTGAGGTGTTTAAATCTTTGATAATCTCTGTAAAAGTAAATGGAGCTGTTGCATTTTTTATTTTTGTAGTAGATTTCATTTTGACACTTGAAAGTTTGCTTGCAATTTTGGAATCAGAAAATGCTCTGGTAGCAATACATTCAGTCACGTGAGCTATAAGAACATGATATACATAGTGGATGGCCATTATAACTTCTGCTGTGATAATTTTACCTTTTGCATTTTGTTATTAATTACTTTCCTTTGGTACTAGTTAAGGAAATCACACATCTCTTAGCTTATCTGTATTATATGTTGGCCTTTATCTGACTTTCCCTCATTTTTTATGTCGACTGAACAATTATATGCTACACAAACAACTTTAAAAACTCTTTTCCTGGGCACCTGGGTGGCTCAGTTGGTTAAGCATCTGCCTTCAACTGAGGTCATGATCCCAGAGTCCTGGGATGGAGTCTCACATCAGGCCTTCCTGCTCAGCAGGGAACCTGCTTCTCCCTCTCCCTCTGCCCCTCCTCCCCTCTGCTCGTGCTCTCTGTCTCTAATAAATAAATAAATTTTTTAAAAAAAAGCTCTTTTCCCTTGTTTAGTAATTGTCCATTGTTTAAAAAAATCATCAAAAAATTCATAGCTGCATTTTGACCAAGTTTGTGTTGTGTTTGTAAATAAAAATTTGATACTATTAATCACTCTAAGAATTGAAAAGATTGATATGATAATCTTGTATCAGGGTGTCATTGTGTCTGTCACTCACAAGTCTAATTAAAAACTAACCATAAACACAGGTGAACCATTGAAAGTCCTGTGAACTCATAATAATCGAGTTTGATGGCTGATGCAGTCTTCTCACTGGCTGTAAAGGAGAGCTGTATTTGTAAGGCATGGTCTATAATGAAGCCAGACTGATTTCATATAAATATTTTGGAAGCCTGGTTTTCAGAGGTTGGTGGACTTTCAGAAGCTGGGGTGTTTAGGAATTGGTGGAATTTAGCTGGTAGAGTGGTCCAAGGAGTAAAGCTCCTATTGATGGTGAACTTTCAGAAGGATGACACCTGCAATGAGGCTGTCCTGACTGGCTGAGTTTCATAGCACGTGAGCTGATCAAAAGTTATCTCTGACTTGGGACTTTAGGCAAACAATAGTCTTCTTTTATTTCTTGAATATGAGAAATAAGTACTTTTTTTAAAAGATTTGATTTATTCATTTGAGAGAGAAAGATAGCACAAGCAGGGAGAGCGGCAGGCAGAGGGAGAAGCAGGGAGAGTGAGAAGCAGGCTCCCTGTTCGTGGGGCTTGATCCCAGGATGCTGGGATCATGACCTGAGCCGAAGGCAGATGCTTAACCAACTGAGCCACCCAGGTGCCCCGAAAAATAAGTACTTTAAGTGTGATCTTCTCTCAATCCAACCATAGGAGAGACCCTAAGGCATTGTCCAGATATTCACGTATGGAGGTATGATTCTCAGTGACAGCTCTTAAATCATTTAAACACCTCCAAAGATGTTTTAAAATATTTTTATGCTTTTAATAATTTACTGAAAAAAAAGCTAAATATAGGATATTAAGGGTGTCCTGACAAACTCAATAAAGGGTATAAGGCAAAATTCTATAGCATATATATATATATGATATCCATCAACCCAAGTAATAGGGCCAATATGAAGATAATGTTTGTGTATTTATAATTGCTTAACTGAAAGATTATAAAGGGAAATTAGAATAAAGTAGTGAAAAGTAGCACAGTGACAATAACATGCTTATAAAGAAGTGTTTGTTAACATTAAAACATAAAAGTAAACATAGATTACAAAAACTGGTTTTCAGAAGTCGCATTAAACAAATTAGTATTTGTGAAGTGTTATCA
Source organism: Ailuropoda melanoleuca (assembly GCF_002007445.2). Lineage (NCBI taxonomy): Eukaryota > Metazoa > Chordata > Mammalia > Carnivora > Ursidae > Ailuropoda > Ailuropoda melanoleuca. The sequence goes on along the minus strand of NC_048224.1, from coordinate 19,944,180 downwards.
CCAAAAGGAAAACTGCACTTGAAAGTCAGGAAACCTTTGTGTCTCAGTTGGCAGAATAGATGTACTCTTAATTATTTGTGTGTCTGTATGTTTACATTATAATTAGCATCTACTTAGAGGAATCCCTTTTAAACACACAATGCATTGGTGTAAGTATTCGCACAACTAATAATTGACATATATTAGAATGACCATCGATCAATATTCCTTCGAGTCCATCTGTATGTTGCTTTCAATATGTTTGTGGTTTAATTTACTGTGTGATTTACATGAATCTTGGGTTTAGGCTTTTGGGTTTTCCTTTTTACATCTTGAGTGGTTTAACATCTTTAGAAGTTTCTGTACATACCTAGAAAAAAGAAACAGTGTAGTCAGACATGTGTACGTACCTACAGGTATCTACAGGTATTCATTTCTTCGGTAAAATTTTTACTTTTTGGAGCTGATTTGACAACCCCCGCCCACCCTTCCACCCCCCGCCGAATTCAGTGGTGAGTGATGCAATCCTTGCTGTACACACACACACACACACATGCACAATATTCCTTCACTGTAAGAAACTTCTAGAATATATCTGTTGGGTAGATGGGTGCCAAGTAGCAAAACAACTAACATTTATTACAAGAACTTATCAACAAATGCCAGGACTCAAGTTTCCTCCTTCTCACCCCCTTACCAGTTACATGGCACCACCTTCAATACCACCTTCTTCCAATTTTTAAAAACAGAGGAGCTATTTGCTGCCCTTTTCTCTCCCTATCCAGCAACTGAATTGATTTATTCCTCTGTTTACAGTGTCTAAGGGGCAGCAGGAATCTATTTTGTTTAAGGGGAAAAGAATGTTTACCTTATAAAAGGTTAAAGTGTCACTCCAGGACAGTCCTTATACACTGCTGCCAAGTGAAAAGTACCGGTATTTGGAATGTCAACGTGAGTCATGGCTCAGTTTGCTTCTTGAAATCCCAAACTGTTATCCTTTCTTGCCTCCCAGAGTTTGCTGAATGTTGATCATCAAAATATAATATAAAAGTATCTTTTCCTGTATCCTCTGATAAAGGATTGTTTGGATGCCAAAGTGCTGGGCATTCTTGACCTTAAACATGCTGTGCATGTCAGAGGGTTTAGCGGACAGTGTAACTGTACAACATTGTATTTCTTCAGTTAATATGTCACTTTTTTCCCCATGGTTGCTGTGATTGTCATACCCAAAACAGCAAGTGGTCAAGAGCTAAAATAGATTTATCAGGATGGTCCTATTGCAGAGATATTTAATTTGTAGGATATCTATTCAGTGTGTGGGTGGTGAAGGTGGGAGGGTGAATGAGGAGGTTGTGGTGGTCATTGTCATTGATGTAAGAGAATTGCATAAATTTAAAAAAATGGAGATCTTGCTAAAATCTTAACTTTTGAGATTTGCTAACATTGTATTGAGGCCTAATTGCATAGCTTTTTGTTTGTTATTTGCAGGATAGTTATAGAGTGGCTTTTCCTCACAAATGACGAAGGTAACGTAATGAAAAGAAGTTTTAGATTGAACCCTTCACTGTCCTAACATATTTTGCAGAATTGAATTTGGTGCTGGTACTCAAAACTCTATCTACTCCAAAATCCCTCTCCCTGGTTACTAGGTTCATAAAAACAAAGAAACAATGTTTGATGAATGATTCTGTTTCTTATGGCTCAAAGACATATCCACATTTGTAATACTTTGCTATGGCACTTAGGTCATGGATTTTAATGTGTCCGTCTATCTTGGAAAAGCCACATCCAGCTCTAGAAACCCCATGTGAACTTTAGTAGTGTTAACAGCCTGCCCAGCTTCAAAGAAGCAACTCTTGGGTGATGCATGATCACATTTATAATGTGCTCTAGCTCTTTCTTCTCTGGCTTATAAGAACAAGTGATGTCTAGATAGAGGTATGCTTGGCAATTCTTCAATTTTTCCCTCCTAAACCAATTCACCATAATTTATGGAAAAAGTACATTCGGTAATCCAGTGCAATTTATCAAAATCTGCACAATGAAATGGGCCTAGAGGATAGTCAGTAGTGAAAAACTGGATCCACTAATGTTCTTGATAGATATTGCCTCTCACTTTGGCAGCCTTTGTGTTTTTGTTATTATTTGATTTATTAAAATATATATATATTTTTTTTTAAAGATTTTATTTATTTACTTGACAGAGACAGAGACAGCCAGCGAGAGAGGGAACACAAGCAGGGGGAGTGGGAGAGGAAGAAGCAGGCTCATAGCAGAGGAGCCTGATGTGGGTCGATCCCATAACGCTGGGATCACGCCCTGAGCCGAAGGCAGACGCTTAACCGCTGTGCCACCCAGGCGCCCCTGATTTATTAAAATATATTAATCCTATGACTTGAACAAGATCGTATATTTTTTTTGCAAGATAACACAATTGTTAAAAATCTTCAGACTCCACAAACTTTGTTTCCCGCCTTACCTCCCGCACTTGACTTGTAGATGTTATTTGTTGCTTATGTTCACAAATATCCTTCCACAGGTTCACAGTTTAGTATAAGAGACAACCAGCTCCAAAGTGTTTTATCCGTGATGAATGGCCAATATGGTTTCAGTGAGACTAAGGGAAAATGGGTGTAACTTTAGTTCATTACTCCTACTTCAGAAATGCATCTTCTGAAACCACTCTAGTGAAATTCATATTTTTCTCAGGGACTAAGAGAGTAGGGCCAATGATGAATATATCAGGTGAAGGCCAAGAATCAGGGAAAAGAAATCTCACAATAAATGATGCTAATTCTCAGGATTCTTACATTGTCCAGACCCTTGGCTTAATGTCTGTGTGGCGCATCCATAAGGAATAGTCAGTTGAACTCCTAAATACTGCGGAGCTGTTGATACCCTGTGTAAACAAATAAGAACTTTTATTATTTAAACATTGATTTACAAATAAATGCATCTTAAAATAAATCCCACTATCTTTGTTCCACCTTCTGTTAAATCCATTCTTTCTACCATCCATTTATGCGATGCCATTCTCAGACGGTATTGTTTAGATGCAATGCCATACCTGGGAAACAAACAACCCTTTAATCTCCAGGACACAGTAGATTTCTTAACCTATTATATTCACTTTTTAAAATAGGATATGTCCTCATATAACTCAACAATAGATCTGTACATATTTTTCTTAAAATAGCATGTTGACCTTCAGGGAGGACCAGCAAGTTACAGGTAAGGTTATACTGAGAAATGTTAATTAGCATTCATCAAGAAACCTAAGGAAGACAAAGATTGATCTTTGTACTTAGAACAGAGTAGTTGGTTTAAACAGAATTTATAGCTATAATGTCCGATAACATAAGGACATTCTTCTAATTTAAAATTGTTTCCTTTTCAGGGGGAACATGCACTTGTTCAAAAGCAAGGAAATTGTTTTCCCTAGTCAAAAATACTGCCATGTTATAAATCGGGCTTTGTAAGTGAAGTCTTATTTCTGATCAATAATTATAAAGTACAAAATAAACAGAAACAAAGTATAAAAGTTTTTATAATGCCATTAAGTGATGTTTGACCTCTAACTATAAAAACCACTGTACAATACTCATACTCTGCAATTAAGGAATCACCAACAGACAAAGATTAATCGGATAAATTTGATCCAGTTCCTAAACCAGCCGAGAGAATGGATACATACTGCTGAGATACTCAACTAAGCAGATTCTGAATTCGCTACCACGCTTCCCCACCCCTACCACTCTGAGCACCAACCTGGAGCCGTTTGAGAATTAGTCTCTATGCTTTTGATACACTTTTAGCATGTGGATCAAATTCCTTAACCTGGAAGCAAAATGATTCTTAGTCATGTATACATTACCTGTATAAAACCCATATGACATTATTGTTACTTTTCATTAGGGTCCCGTTCCAGCCACATCAAAGTTTTTCCATCTCCTGAATGTAGGGGAGATTGTATGGAAACTTCCTGACCCTTGGCCTGCTATTTCCACTGCTAGGAATTCTTTCCTTCCTCTTTACCAGAAGAAAGCCTTTGTCTCTTCCATAGTCTGTTACTTTCTTTCTCTCTGAAGCTTGATTGTGCCATTTCCTTTGTGTTCCCATAGCAGCTGGTCAAAAATCTGTTCACAAGTTTTTCTCCTCAGTTAGACAATGAATTCCTCAAAAGAGAAACTTGATCATCAATCGTTGTCCCCATATTGCCTTGTGTTACTTGGCATTTATTGGTTCTGTTACACTTTGAGGAGTGAATGAATATTGCATCTATTTTGTCTTGTTTTTTAAATGCCGCTCTGTATGTGCAAGATTTCATCATGAAGATATTTTACAACAGTCTAAAAATATTGAAAAAAGTAAGAGAACTCAACTTCTTGATTCCACTGCATTGGATGGTCTTAAAATGTCATTTAGAAATGCTTCATGCCTCATTTTTATTTGTTTCTAGCTTATTGAGATATAATTGACACATAACATAGTGAGAGTGTAAGGCAATGAATTAATACACTAATATATTGTGAAAAGATTACCAAAATAAGGTTAGTTAACAAGTCTATCACTTCACATAGATTTTGTGTGTCAGGGGTGGGGGTGGGAGTGAGGAAATCAAGCCCAGGGTGTTAAACATGTTTCTTTATGTCCCTCAGGTAGGTAGAAATGGAGCTGGAATTTGAATTCAGGTGTTACTACTCCTAGTCTGGAGCAATTTCAGACCTTTCTTAGGGGATGTGTTGAGAAATCATATTACTGTCTCCAAAAATCTCATTATCTGCCCATGTGGGGTTACAGTTAACCAGCCTGCAATATTCGCCTGAATAGAAAAAAATATCATGGGTGAAAGACTGGGCCCTCTTCATGAGGATCTCCCAAGAGTATGTAGCTTCATCCGGTTTTCCACTGCACCATCATCTTTGGCTTTACTCTTATAGGGTTCAGTAACTAGAAATCGAAAACCAGCAGCAGCAGCTACTGTTGAACACAAAATATCAATGCTATAGTCAGCATTAGATCTGGGCCTGCAAGAAACAGTGGCTTCCTTAGAAGATGTAATGGGTATTAAGGAGGGCACGTATTGCATGGTGCACTGGGTGTTATGCACAAGTAATGAATCATGGAACTTTATATCAAAAACTAGGGATGTACTGTATGGTGAATAACATAACATAATAAAAAATTATTATAAAAAAAAGAAGATGTCATGGCACACTCTAACTATAACTTTTAACGTATAGAAACAAAAAGCTGAGATGTAAAGTGGCTTCTAGCACTTTGGGTAAGTCACAAATTCCATTTAGTATCAGATGAAAGCTATGTACTTTTTCTCATACCTAAAGTTGTTATTGGAATTCAGTTACTGTGGAAGTTAAATTTAACATAAAATTTCTGGGGTGGTAGGTCTGTCCTTTAAAGTGCACCTGTAGGGAATCTCAGTCTCTCTCTCTTTCTCTGTCTCTCTCTCTCTCACACACACACACACCCCGCTCACTCACTCATAAGCACATACTTGTTTTGTGACCATAGTTTAGGCTTAGAAGTATGTGGCAAACTACATTACATCCTATCAGTCTAAGATTTCTACATAAAGATTGGACTCACTAAGTATTTGTCAGTGTGAATCATGGGGCTATGATTCTGAGAAGACAACTATTTAAATTTTTATATCACTAATGATTTTAAGAAATTGGCAATTTTAAGAAATAGCTGACCATTTCTCTTCTAAACTAAATCTTAATTTTTCTTCTTCTATGATGTGCATTTCTTGTTTCTTTTTCCTGAAAAATTGATTGTTGATACAATATCTTAACATCAAAAAGTGGATATTTATAAAGATTCGCAGTCTATTCTCTATACTTCATTTGTCACGCAAGTGGCTTCATCTGTTTTCTGACTCCTAGGATATAGAACAACAAATAGTAAAATATCCAAAAATATTCCTCTGCTACAAGTATTTCTGGCTACAAAAATAGCTCATACATCATTTTAACTCTGAGAAGAAAACAATAATGTGATAAAAAGTTTCAAATGGATAAGGTCTATGACATTTTATATTGTAGCGTTCAGGGGAACGGACACATTACTGCACTACGTTTTGACATTAATTCCTTGTGAAATTCAAGAAATCTTAATTAGAAACTTAATTACAAGATTTGGGGGCATGTTGGAGTCAAATTTTGAGGTAGCATAGCTCTGCTGTAAAGTTCTCTGAGTGGACTTTTGGAGTCATGGTGTAAGTGCGTTCTTTGCACGTTTTCACTGAAAGGTACCCAGATGGGGTAGAATTACAGTCAAATATGGAACCAGGTGCACATGTAAGGTATTTCATTTGGTGGACAAAAAGTAGCAAAGCTGAAGGAAATTCCATTTATACATCAATAATCTGGATCTTTCTGAGATGCCTTAATTTTACTAAGTTTAAGACTATTCAGCTTTTACTGTGTCATTGTCCTTTGACTTGAAACAGAATCCATTCAGCTAGTTCTTAGGAACCAGAAAATAAATATCTGCAGCTACTTTACTAGCAAATATTGAAGGTTTATTATTTATTTATTTATTTATTTTTTTTGCTATGGGATACACTTTTTAGAATGTGAAAGCGGTTTGAATATGCAGAAAGAGATTAAACGCAGTAACTCTTGTCTTGAGTCATGGCCAAGGAGGCCTATGTACTTCTGCAGTCAAGTGGCGTCTTTATCAGGTAATCTTACTTTCAAGGACATCTCAAATCATAAACTCCAAAGGGCAGTGTTATATTGAGTATCTGGTGTTCCTTGAATAAAAGCTATCTATTTATCTGTGGAAGGTTATTGGAATCAGTTATTCCACTAAGTATTCAGGTATGAGTCTAAGATATGCAGGGCAGTTCTCAGGAAGTGTTGGGCTGAAGTTACTCTCAGACAGTCCTCCACGGAGAAGGATGCATCATGGGACATTTTGCTGTGCAAAAACACTGGTTGAAAGATGTCCCCATCTCCCTTAAAGCCTTCAGTTTTCAATTTGTCCAGCTGTAGGTTAGCTGTTACATAACTGTAATCTATTGATGTGATCGCACCTGTTGCTTTGTGCCTTAGGACAAGGCACAGACTATGAAAAGCAGCCTTGATGTGATGCTTCACTGATCTGCTAGTTCCAGACTTAAAAAAAAATAATAGTGGCAAAGTTGTATGGTTCTGCCTTTGATGATTTTTGACTATGGAAGAGTGACTTTGTACATGCAAGTTATGTCTAGGTAGAATAATGAAGGCAGGAAATCTTCATCCCTCAATAAATTGTCCCTAAATTCTGCCCATTATAAATCAATTCCTTTTGATAAAAAAAATATCCTGAGAGGCATAATCCAAGGATATGGCATGTCATTTATGTTTTAATATAAAATAGAACTGAATTAGATATTTTCCTTGTGGAATTAGGAGCTGTGAAGAGATAAGAGAGAAGACAGAATATCATAAGTCTGGAGAAAAAAAATTCCTGGAGGAATATGAAGGATGAAGGAGGGGCCTGCATGCTAACAGTAATTGACCCAGGTAACAGCATGATGCAGAGTCAGTCTGTCTTACAGTCTTCTCATATTTTCAAGTCGCAGGTGAGGACCGCTGGGATGATAGCAGTCCCACGTGCCAAACACTCATCATGAACTATCTTGTAGTTCACTACACAAAGCAAAAATTTAAATCTAAATCCAAAATGGGAGGCAATTAGCTGACTATGGCCAATATTCTGACCTGTTTTTTTGGATTTGTGTGTGCGTCTGTGCGTGTGCGTGTGTGTGTGTGTGTTTAATAATGTCTCATTGTCAGATTCATGATGTTAGGGACATTGTCTTGATCACTGCTGTGTCCTCAACACACAGAACAATGTCACATACTAAAGAGTTAAAAACATTTCATGGGTGATGAGACAGATCCATAATAAATAGAACAATGGCATTTCCTAATGTCTATCTATGCTATGTGCTAATTTATATGGAGTCAGTTGAAAGCCAAACATGATAGGTGGGTTCAAATCCTGAATCCATCGCGTCACTGTCCTCGTGAACTTACACAAGGTATTTGACTCCTCTGAGTCTCAGTTTCTCAATTTATGTAACGGGACTAGGATCATTCCCATTTTACAGGATTGTTTTATGAGTTAGAGTTGATATATGTAAAGCGTCTAGTGTAAGAGTACTCTCAGCCTGTGGGAGTGATTATGATTAGGTGTGTCAGTTTATAAACCGCTTTCTGATTAGCAAATCTCTGTATGAGGAGTGTTTTGCTCTGAGCAAACAGCAAACCTGGTGTATGGAAGACAACTAGTTAAAGCCACATATGTTGCTGAATTTTCAGCCTGTTCATTCTAGAAGACAGAGCCTCTGAAGGAGTACTTTTACTTGTATCTTCTGTCAGCAGTCATTAGGGAACTAATTCTTGTGAATTTACAAAATTTCTTAAACACATTTAGTTCTCTCATCCCTCCCCCACCCCAATAAGAAAATATTCTAAGACATAGGCAGTCATGAGAGTATTTTTTTAAATGATACCTTGGATTTACACAACTTTTTTCTAAATTGCTCAGATTACTTCACATATTCCATTTGTTCTTCTGATATCCTTCTAACATTCCAGTGATACATTCTGGTTTATCTTGATTTATCAATTTAATCCACTCAGTTCTGTAATTTGTTTTCCCATTTACTTTACCATTTTGACTTCATTTTTCCTATTCTATTTTTTTCAGTTGAGTATCACTACAATCACTACAACTTTTTCTTCAGCTGATTAGATGTTAAAATTTAAAATTAAAGATCTTGTTAACTACATTGTAGCCTACATGCTGGTGAATATGATTCATGTCTACCTAGAAATAACCTATGCAACCTTTCTAAGAAATAGTACAACAGTAGGGAAAAAAAATCTGGCTTTATGATATGAAAAAAAAATGGAAATTATTTAAAGATATTTGTTCTAATGTTTGGACAAATCAAATAACAAAGTATACCATTGTTTATGCTAAGCCATAAAAAAATAAACCTGACTAGTTTGATAGTAGATAAACTGAGCAGAAAACATCCTGACAACAAAACCGACTTGCTAATCCCCAAATATAAAGTCAGTCCCTTATCCTATAGTGAGTTTTGTATAAACTGCTTCAGTAGCCATTCATAGAAGTTACAGCTGCTATAGACTGAATGTTGGTGCCCCTCTCAAGTTCATATGTTGAAACCTAGTTCCCAGTGTAATGATATGTGGAGGTGAGGCCTCTTGGAGGTGATTAGGTCATGAGGGTAGAGTCCTCATTAATAGGATTAGGGTCCTTATAGAAGAGACCTCAGAGTTCTGTTGCCCCTTCCACAATATGAGGACACCACACGAGGACACATTAAGGAGATCATCGTCAGAAAACAGGAGAGGGATTCTCACCAGACGGAATTTGCTGGTGACTTGATTTTGGACTTCCAGCCTCCAGAACTGGGAGGCATACGTGTTTGTTGTTTAAGCCACCCAGTCTCTGGTATTTGCATTAGAGCAGCCCAAACAGACAAAGACACATGCCTCTGCTAAAGCCTGAAGCACTAACAGTATGAATATAAAGAAGGAAAATTGAGAATATCAAAATAGGTCCTTCCCGGCCTGTACAGACAGGAATACAAGAGGATTCTTCTTTAATTTTGTCTTCATCCTTGTTCCTGAGCGCTCTCCTCCTTCTTCACATACTTCAAGAAATGTTAAGGATGTCTCATACCATAGCTCCATTTAATACGAATGTCCGGGTTGTAATGCCAACATCTTCAATAACAAATTTGAGAGGGGAAAATGTTAACATCACAAATAGACAAGAGTTCCATAAGAGCTGTGATGTGGTGGAAATGATCTAAACCACATGCAGTTTGTCCAGTAATGAGAAGGGGTGGGTGATAGTAAAGTCAATTTTTAAGATTTTGTGTCTATCATTATGTTGTACTATAAGTCCTCGGTACCCACAGGAGCTATCAAAATGTTTAGGACTCTTTGTTCCTACTCCAATTGACCTCAGATGTCTGTTTTTTAAGTATTTATCTTCTCCACTTATTGCAGTCTGCCTTCGTTCAGTCTTCTCCTCGCCATCAGTTTGCTAACTATCCCTGTTCCCCATTGTCACTGGCTAGTCTGTAAGAGTCTCCCACTTTCTTGTGCTGTTCCAATTCATTTCTTTTGTGAGATGGGAGATCAGCTTTATTTGTTAAAATCAACTATAAAATATAAGTAAGTAGAGTCAGAGTAAGAACTGTGTGAGTAGGGAAAAGTAAAGAAAAACCCAGATACCTCCCCTGTTCCTAATCTAGAAACACTTAAAGAATATTGATATAAAATGACCACTGGAATATAGACAATTTAACAAGTCAGCTATGTTTATTGTTTTCTGTGTGGTGTTACTTCAAAGGATTTATAAAGAAGAATCAATAAAGAACTTATGCATTTCTTTACAAACTGAACATTATTTAAAACTGGAGGATTAGGGCAAAAAATGGCATCATTTATTGGTCTTGTACAAATATGGTTGGCCATTTTTAAAAAGTAACTTTTTAACTGTTGACAACAACAGCTATCAAAATTTTTTATACGAAAGGATGCCATTTTTGTATAAACACCGGGCATTTTATTTTAGGTGCAAGATGTTTTTATTGAAAGAAATGAAGTGATTTTACCCATTTGTGTTAAAAGCTGTGCAAGGCATGCCATATCCTTTACTTGTTTATTTGTTACAATCTACTTTTATTTTATTAGCCAATCAGCCAGGTTGGAACATAATTTTTTAGAATTGCACCCCTTGCAGGCACTTCTGAAAATAAATGTGTCAGCTTATTAAGATTTTTAGGCCTCAAGCATCAATTACCCCAAATGCAACATCTGAGGGAACAGTTTTCTAGAAGGTTGTAATCTGCACACAAATGCATGTGACGTTATACCAATGGTACAAAGATCCCACACTTATTTAGCAGTTGAAAGGCTTTTGCCTCAAAGTCCCAGAAGGTATCTTATGTGGCACAGGAGATATGTTCTTGAAAAGTTGTATTAAAATTGATTTATGGCAAATTCTGGTAACTGTGTGACTCTGGGATGATTACATCACCAGGACTGTTCAGTAAACACAGGTATGGCCATGCTCACTATGAAAATATTGAAACTCTGCCATCCTGGTAGAAAAAGTAGCCACAGCCTTAAACCTCCATATTCTCCTGGCTGTCCCAGTTCTTTATGGAACCCCTTGGATCTTCCCAAGATTCAGAAAATAAGGAGTAGGCTGGTTCCACTCTGATGGGTCAGTGCTTTACTACTTGTTAAATACTTTGAGTTACCTCTCCACGCCTCCTCTCACGTTCTGTTTTCTCCTTATAAATGAAAAAGTTAGACAAGGTGGTGTTTTCTTACAATTAAAAAAGGGGGCAACATTTAAAATGTGAATTATATTTTGCTATTTATAAATACATTTTGGGTGCCTATAATGCACAGTCTCTCTGAGAGCAAAGCTATATAGCTTCTCTTCTCTCATCTCCCTCTCTCTCTAAATTAGAAAGAAAATAATTCTTTTACCTAGATTTCTTTAAAGGGGCAGTGTCAGAATTAAAATGTGAATATTATAACAAAACTCCAAGGGGTTCAAAAGAAGTGGAGATAATTTCTAACTGGAATATATAAGGCGGAGGGGAACAGAATAGAAAATGTGAGACAGTTGGTTCTGCCCAATATGGTAGCCACTTGCCACAGGCAGCTGTTGAGGACTTGAAATGTGGCTAGTGCAGTAGGCGAACTGAATTTTTAATATTACCTATTTTAAATTAATTTTATTTATATTTTTTAAAAGATTTTAGTCATTTTTTTGTCAGAGAGAGAAAGAGAGCACAAGCAGGGTGAGTGGCAGGCAGAAGGAGAAGCAGGCTCCCCACTGAGCAGGGAGCCTGATTCAGGACTCAATCCTAGGACCCTGGGATCATGATCTGAGCCAAAGGCAGACATTTAACCAACTGAGCCACCCAGGCATCCCTAAATTGAATTTTAAATAGCCACATATGTCTAGTGGCAACTATATTAGTATACAGGGTTATTAGTGGGAGCATAGGGCTTCGGTTAAGAAAGGAAAAAAAAAATGCCAGAAGAGCATATTGAAGCAATAACGTTTGGGTTGGAGACTCTAGACATACATTTTATGTGATAGCAGCAGTGGGAGCAGGAAGGGCATACATGTTTTAAGACAGGTTAGTGACACAAGCAAAGTAGTGCTTTTAGTAGATTTCTCTGATTGTGGTGGGAATGGCAAGTTGGAGCAGCCGAGTCAGGAATCAGTAACCACAGTCTAGGGTAGAAGTAGGCGTAGTGCCGGTAATCCCGGAGACATGTAGAACGCATCACTGATTTTAAGAAAGCTTACTGAGTTTATCAAGAATTACCTCCTTGCTGGTTCATCTATTTTGCAGATCTAGATTTCCCTCTCCTTTTCTGGATAAAGCTCTAATCTTCGGACACTGCCTCTAGTGATTCATTTTTCAAAGTGCAGGATGCACCAATAATATAAATGTTGTATATTCTCTGTACATGTGTGAGACTATTGCTCTATATGACGTTAAATCAACAAGAGAGAATTATTTTATTATTTTTGTCCCCCCCCCATACCCAATTTTTCGTCACCGTTTCTGTGACGGTTACCATGGGTTAAGTGCCTACAATAAAGTTCTGAATAGTCATGGCCTCTCATAAAACAGCTGTTTGTCATCGTAATTGATTTAATCATTCATGTGCAGACATTGGTTCTGCTCATCAGTGCCTCTATTTATCTGTAGGATGTGTCACTGCATTCGTAAACACTTGGGCCTTTGCGCATAGTCTTGGCTCGTTGTCATGCTCAGGGTAGAGGGGTTCTAGCCATCTAGAAAACTCACTGGCACAGATACCACATACTGGGCAGGAAACAACTCAGGAGGTGGGCTGCTTGGCACAGCAACAGCGATTCTGGGCACTGAATGTCAGATCAGCAGCCTGGTACGCCAGCCAGAATGTCTGATCAAGCATCATGGTCTCCACAAAGAGATCATTTAGATGAGATTTCATGAGCAGTATTGCCAGGGAATCTGAGCAGTCTTAAGAGTTCCAACAGGGAGAGAGCTCATCAATTAAGAGAAACATGAGGACAACCAGTTGCCAACATGTACATTTTTTCTCTTTCAAGGATTTCTTCTTTAGCATATTTGTGTTTGCATAGAACTGCAGAAAACAAAGACAGTTAATTTGAGATTACATGTGTTTCTATTTTTGTCATGCAAGCAAATTGGACTGCATTTTTCCGTGCCAAAACTTGTCTTTAGAGGGGATTATTCTTTTATTGTACAGAATAGCTTTTGGATTTGGGCATAAATAGAAAGGTTTGTAATTTCTGGTTACTAAGTATAGAAAGCCACTTGTTTTAGATTTGTTTTTCTAATTAAGAGTGTTTTAAGCACCCTATTTTAAATTAATGATATTCCCAGGGAGGGGATGGTATAGAAGAGTAAACAGTGATAGATTGGGTGCAATTCCTGGCTCTCTTCCTTATGAGTTTTGGGATCTTGGTCAAAATATTTAACCTCACCAAACCTTAGTTCTGTCATCTATAAAATCAGAATAAGAAATTTTATACAAATAGCCACTGTACTATAATGATTAAACGTGGTAACTATTTGTAAATACAGTAAAAGCTAGTTTGCTTCTGTCGTGCCTCAAGAATCCACAAGCCAGTCTTAAAATGGCTGATCTCTCAGCAAGATGGGAGGGTGAGAAATGAAAAGCCACCTTTAACACAGAAAAGAAAGAGGCTCACCTCATTATAAAGACACATTCCTTTGCAAATCTAACATTGTAAACCTTATAACCTCATCGATAACCCTTTTGGCATGACACAGACAAGCTTTACAGAAATTTATCTTTCCATATCTCTGTGAAAGAAAGATGCATTTCCTTGGTGAAATTTGATTAACGGGACCCAATTTCCTTCCTTTTTGAAAGTAATTGCTTATTGCTCATTTCCCCTTGAAGAATATTAAATTTTGGGAGACAATTCCTTTTGATTTGGTATTATGGGGGCTTAGAAATATTATGGGGTTAGGTTAGAGAATTGTGAAACTTTGGGGGTCAAGAAAGCTTTAGCTGACAGAATAATTCACCAAAAGAGGAAATAAGAGCCATGTCTTTTGTTCTTTAATTATTACTGTGAACATCTTTTTTCTTTTTCTTTTTCTTTAAATATGGCTGTTAAGCTTGGAAGAAACAAGTTAAACAGTGAACTCAAATGTTCACTGTTTAACACACCATTTGATGTATATCCTTTTTGTCTTTTCCTTGCAATCTGTATAGACTGCCCACTTTATGGGGTCATCTGCTAATGTACCCGAAAAGTGCAAAGTAGCTACTGCAGCTACCTCAAGGAAAAAGAATGAGGGTGTCTTAATTAGTCTGCAAAAAAAAAGGTGCTCTAAATAAATTTAGTGAGCGCAAATTGAAAAGTAGACAGCTGGAAGTCTCATTCAGTGCGTATTAGCTTGTATTTGGACACTGCAAATCTTTCTGCAGTGCTTCATTCTCACTGTGTGAAGGTATGTCTGCAGGAGGGTAAAGACTAAATCCTCCAGCCTCCTTCTCTTTTTTCTTTTTTCACGATAATTATATACATATAAATACAGATTCTCCCACTAACTGAAAGCAGAGTTCCTTTGAAACATTTCCAAGCCAAAATGACGTAAAGCAAAAAAGCAGTGACCATCAATTTATATGGAAAAATTTTTGGAAATTCCCAGGCCCCCCAAAATAACCCTTCTTATACTTTTCTGATACCTTAAGACTCTTCGGGCTAACAGATGTACACAAAAAAATTGAGATAAAGCACAGATGCTCACAGACATAATTCAAAGCCAAGGCGGCTTGATGCTGAGATGTTGAGTGTAGTTCCTGGGGCAAGAGCTTGGCCGGGCCACCTTCCCTGCTCAGGGTGGGTGCTGCCTGTATAACAGGTCTCTGCAGAATAAATATTGAATGCTGTTTTCACTTTCCACCTTTTCTCATAAAGGCGAAAATCCTTTTCGGATTTCTGTAGGTCAGCAAAAACAGACACTTATCTAGGTCTTTCAAAAAAGCAAAGTGGTTGGAATGCAAGCTTTTGGAAAGTGGGGGATACCTGTGTGTGTGTGTGTGTTCTCATTTTATAAAACTGGTTACCGATGTATGCCATATAGGTATTTTTCTTTAATTATAGGAACATGGACAGATCTCCTTAGGTAAATTAAGAAAGTGATTATCAGAGGTTCCTCAACACTTCATTATGTTCTCTGCTGTAAAAGACTCCCCGTGTGGTAGTAGCCAAGACCTTTTCTTTTAAAATGACTTTGAATGGTACTTCCTGGTATTCTTTTAAATGATAATTATACCCAAGGTTTAGACCAGACTTACGTCTTCAGAATTTGCACCTATGGAAAATTTGTTTCTTTGGGAGCTCTAACAGGTGGTTGGGGAATAAAGAGAGCAGCCGAGTTCACATGGCAAAAGGCAGTTACATAGTTGGGAGTTTTATTCATGTATTTATAGGCGTTACATCATTCACTTCTTCCTTCCTTCCTCTTGCCATTTTAATTTTAACCAATGGGTTTGCAATTTCTTTTGGAAAGACACAATACTGCAGACTCTTTTTGAAAGAATCTGAACTTTCTGTTGTCCTTATCCATTGTGAAATTTTACTCATAACTGCTGTGTCTAGGAAGAAGACTGCTACACACTGTGTTTACGTTGACTCAACGTTAGTTTTTTTATTAGCACACTCAAAAAATACCTGTTAAGCCCTGTATTAGTCAGGATTCTCCAGGGAAATAGAATAGAATTTATATAATAAATATTCTGCTATGATAATATTCTATGCTAATATTATAAAAATTTTAAGGAATTGGCTCTGCAGTGTGGGCCAACAGGGAAAGAGCCCATGTTGTGGTTCAAGTCCAAAGGCTGCCAGGCTGAAGAATTTCCTCTTGCAGGGAAGGTCAGTCTTTTGTTCTATTCAGTCCTTCGAGTGCTTTGATGAGGCACACCCACGTTATGAAGGGGCAATCTGTTTTTCCTAAAGTGCACCAATTGAAATGTGAATCTCATCCAAAACCATCCTCATAGAAACATTCAGAATAATGTTTGGCCAATATCTGGGCCCCATGGCACAGCCTATTTGACACCTAGAATTAACCATAACAGGACCCAAAAGATGAAGAAAAGGTAGAAAAAGTAAAGGTTACTTTCTCAGTTAGTGGTAAGCATTTTTTTTTTATTCCACTTACACCCAGATCTTTTTTCTTTTTCTTTTTTTTTAAATATGGCTGCTAAGCTTGGAAGAAATAAACAGGAAGACCTAAAACAGTTTTGAGTAGGATGGGTGCATGTGGCTGGACAGGCTCTCCCTAGTCCTTCTTGCTATTCCTCTCCTCTGTGTACAAGTTTGAGAGAGTAAAGGGCATGCTTTTATACTATTTTGAAACTTTTTTATACTTTTTTTTAACTTCTTAAATTCCCTAGGTTATTCTCAGTCTCTCTCGAATTCCAGCCTTAGAGTCAGTTGGGGGTGCCTTAACCTTTAGTTGAAATAAAAAAAAAAATCATCATGAAGATGTAAATATTTTCCCCAAACAACTTAGAAATACTTATAAACAGAAAAGGACAATGTTGTACACGGCAAAAAACAATTGGACAGAAAAATGGTGAAAAGAGCACAGGACTGACATAAAAGTTTTGCAACTAACAAGAGAATTTTGATTTCATTTCTTTTGTAAGTTGTATGCACTGGAAGGAGGGAATGAAAGCTATAAAGTGTTTAGTCAAGAAAATAGTTTCAATTATTACATCGTCATATACCAAAAGCCATTGGGGGCTTTAGTGATCATGTTCTGTATGTTCTGGGACCTGAGACTGGAAAAAGGTACTATAAATTATTAGACTTGTAGATGACAGGAAGTGTAGGCATTCTCCTATTATGCATGAAATTCTACATGTGGTACCACTGGAGAGCAGACAAACAAACTGCATGATTCCAACTTGGAAGGAACATTGTACTGGATGAAATAAAGCATATATCTGCAAGCTGCAATTTGATGACACGTCTCAGTAAAGATTGGTCTTCAGATTGGGAGTTTAAGCCATGATTGTGAATTAAAACTGAAAAACAAGAAGTCCCTTTGTGGAAAATATTTGTAAACTCTCAGACCAAATATTGGCAACTCCTTCCATAAAGTTTTGACTCTCTGGGTGTTTACTTGATACAGTTAGAATTTGTTTCATTGCAAAGTGAATATATATATGTGTCTAAGGAAGTAAACAACTTAGTGAATATAACCAGCTTATAATTAACAGCAATCGACTGAATTATTCTTTCAAAAACTAAGAAATGTATGTATGTTTTTTTAAGACAGTATAGATATGAGAGAGTATATACTATATGAAAGATACATTACCCATTGTTTTTTAAGTCTCTTTACTTTTAGGGCATTGTTTTTAATTCAATCATCATGAAATGGGTTTTATTTGATTTATGTAGGTCCCTCACTGGGGAATACCACTTTTAGTCATCCAATAATGGGTAAATGGATAAAGACACATGGACCTACAGGAAAAAGAAAAAGGAGGAGGTCACAACTGCAATGTTTTTGAAGCTAGAAAGTAGGTAATTAAAATTTAGGCTTTTTTTTTTTAATCTAACATGGCAGATAGTATAGAAAGGCAAGAATCATCCCAATATCATTACAGTATTCTCCTGCAAAATTTAGAAGTGGTCCTACCAGGTAATTCTGACAGTAGCTATAAAACTACTTCTAAAAACACAGAATTGGTTTCAAGTCTCCTATGAACATTTAGGCTTCCACAGTGTTTTCCCTGTACTTCAAAGTAAGGTCAATGCTCCCTACTTCCCCCAGTAGAAGAAGAGAGGTTTATTCCCTGCAGAGGATAAAAGAGAATTTTTCTGGCCTAAAGGAGACCAGGGCACAAAATACCAAACCAAAATCAGGGGATAAATACACTAAATGTTGAAACACCTCACCTTGCTTGACTCTCTCCTCTCACTCAGATCCCTGGCAGAACCTTAGCAGCCAAATACCATCCAGACAGAAGGGAAGAATCTTCTCTAGGGAATCTGCCCCGCCTAAAAGACCTAATGAAAATGACAGCAGGAGTTCCTCAACTAGAACCGATCAACTAGATTATAGTGAAGACTGGAATCGAGACCCACTCTTAAATATTAGTGCAACCACAAGGTTATTAGATGTTTGAATTAAGTATTTTATATCAAACAGACAAAAACAAATAGAAAAAATAACTTCAAGAGAAAGATAATATTATGCACTAAAAGAAAACTTAAAAAAACTGTGATAAACACCCTCAAAGATATGAGGAAAGGTTTTGCGTCCTTGAAATAAGAACAAAGATTTCTTTTAAGTGTTGGAAATTAAAATATGATCATATAAGTGAAAAAAAAATCCAATAAAAAGTTTAAGGGATAAAGTTGAGAAACTATTCCAGAATGAAAAACAAAATGTCAAAGATGGAAGTTAGGAGAAGAAAAACAAAAGGGAATTTGAAAACCAGTAGAGAAGGTCCAACATTTTAAAAATAGGTATGCCAGAAGTAGAAAACAGAAATACTGGATAAGAAATTACTCAAAAAATGTGATGAAAAGTTCCCAGAATAGAAAAACATATGTTTCCATATTGAATAGACACATCACATTCCCAGTACTGTGGATGGAAACAGACCCACATTAAGGCAGATCATGGAAAAGCAGTACTCAGGAAAGAGAACATCTTCAGACTATCAGAGGGAACATTAATATGAGATAAAACAGAATAGTAAAACTGTACTCTAGTAAACAATGGATCAAGTCTTTATGCTTCTGATGAGACAAGTTATAGCCTAGAAATCTATGACCAAATGTGTGAGAGTACATGAAAGACTTATCTGCCATGCGCTCATTTTCAAAAAGCTGCTGGAAAATGTTCTCCACTCAAATTAGGGAGTAAAACAAGGAAGAGGACAGACCAAGGAAACAGGGGATCCAACAACGAAGAAATGTGGAGATAATTACCAATCACAAGATGATAGCCATGGAGCAGGTTTAGAGAGCACCCAGAACAAATTAAAACAGGATGACTTTTATGAAGAGGGATTTCTTTTAACAGGATAAATTTACAATATATTACATATTTGAATGTATTAAGAAGAGTTAAATCCCAGTGGAGGTAGGGGTGGGGGCGCTTAGTGATTATTACTAGAAAACTAAGGAATAATAATGATAGCACAAACAGCACAATTAAAAAAAAAAAGAACTTGCCACAATAAGCTGAAAAAGAAAAAGCACCAATATTTACATAAAAGGAAAAATAGTTATAATATCTGACATTTCTCTGCTGTGTATAATGTATATAGTGTTTACTTACACATGGCAGTGTAAACACTGAATATTGACCCAATCCATACTGAGAAGACAAGGAACCTGCATGTGTGTCAGGGGCAAGGCCTCTTAGGATAGTGTTGAATGAGAGCTACATTTATATCTTCTAAGCTAGAACATAAATACACAATATCTAAACTGTCCCACACCCTAAAATATCAAGAAGTAGCTATATAGTCATACTATGGAACAATATACATACAAATACCAATAGAATCATGTAAAATATTTGAAATTGGTTGCCTCTGGGGAGGAAAAAAAGTGTGTGGTAAGAGTGCAATCTCTAGATTGCTTTGGGTAGTTTGGACATTTAAAAAATATTAATTCTTCCAATCCACAAGCCTGGTATATCTTTCTAATTGTGTCATTTTCAATTTTTTTCATCAATGTCATAGTTTTCAGGCTATAGGTCTTTTACCTCCTTGGTCAAATTTATCCCTAGGTATTTTCTTCGTTTTGATGCAATTATAAATGGGATTGTTTTCTTAATTTCTCTTTCTTATAGCTCATTATTAGCGTATAGAAATGCAACTGATTTCTGTTTGTAATGTTTTTATCCTTCAACTTTACTGAATTCATTTATTAATTCTAATAGTTTTTTGGTGGAGTCTTTAGTGTTTTCTGTATGTAGTATCAAGCCATCTGCCAATAGTAACAATTTTACTTCTTCCTTACAAATTTTGCTGACCTTTTCTTTTTCTTGTCTGATTGCTGCATATAGATTTTCCAATGTTGAATAAAGTGGTGAGAGTGGATATACTTGCTCTGTTCCTATCTTAGAGGAAACACTTTCGAGTTTTTCACTTTTAACTATGATGTTAGCTGTGGGCTTTTCATATATGGACTTTATTATGTTAGATATATTCCCTCTAAATCTACTTTGTTGAGAGTTTTTATCATGAGCAAATGTATTTTGTCAAATGCTTTTTCTGAATCTATTATGATAATCATATGTATTTATCCTTCCTCTTGCTAATTTGAATATTACAGTGATTGATTTGTGAGTATTGAACTGCCCTTGTATCCTTGGGATTAATTCCACTTGATTGTAGTTGAATGATCCTTTTAATATATTGTTGAATTCAGTTTAGTACTTTCCTTGAGAATTTTTTAATCTCTGTTCATCAGGGATATTGACCTGTAGTTTTCTTTTTTTCGCTGCATCTTTGTCCGGTTTTGATATCAGGGTAATGCTGACCTCATAGAAGGAATTTGGAAGTTTTCCTTCCTCTTTTTTTTTTTTGGAATAATTTCAGAAGAATGGGTATCAACTCTTCTTTAAATATTTGGTAGGATCCCCTGTGAAGCTATATAGTCTTGGGATTTGTTTGTTGGGAGTTTTTTGATTACTAATTTAATTTTGTTAATAGTAACTGGTCAGTTCAAATTTTCTATTTCTTCCTGATTCAATTTTTGGAAGATTGTGTGATTCTAGGAATTTAAACATTTCTCCTAGGTTGTCCAATTTGTTAGCATACAATTTTTTCTAGTGTATTATTATAATTTTTTTATTTCTGTGGGGTGGGTTGTCATTTCTCCTCCTTCATTTTTCATTTTATTTATTTGAGTACTACCTCTCTCATTTTTTTTTGATGAGTCTAGTTAAAGGTTTATCAGTTTTGTGATAGAGAATTATCTCGTGGTTTCATTGATTTTATCTATTTATCTAGTCCCACTTCATTTATTTTCACTCTAATATTTATTATTTCTTTGGGCTTTGTTCTTTTTCTAGCATTTTATGTGTACAATTGGCTTGTTTATATGAGATTTTTTTCTTGTTTCTTGAGGTACGTCTGTATTGCTATAATTTCTCTCTTAGAACTACTTTTGCCATATCCTAAAGATTTTGGATGATTGTGTTTTCAATTTCATTTGTCTCTGTGTGTTTTTTTTAAATTTACTCTTTGTTTTCTTCATTGGCCCATTCATTGTTTAGTAGCATGTTGCTTAGCCTCCATGTGTTTGTGCTTTTCCATTTTTTTTGGTAGCTGATTTCTAATTTCATATCATCGTGGTCATAAAAGAGGCTTGATATGATTGCAGTCTTTTTAAATTTATTGAGACTTGTTTTGTGGCCTAACTTGTAATCTGTCCTGGAGAATGTTTCATGTGCACTTGAAAAGAAACAGTAGTCTACTGTTGGAATGAAATGTTCTGTATACATCTGTTAGGTTTAGTTGGTCTAATGTGTTGTTCAAAGCCATTGTTTCCTTGTTGATATTCTGCCTGGATAATCTATCTGTTGATATAAGTGAAGTTTTCAAGTCCTCTGCTATTACTGTGTTACTATAAATTTCTCTCTTAATGCCTGTTAATATTTGCTTTATGCATTTAGGTGCTCCTGTATAGGGTGCATAGATATTTACGGATATTTATAATTATACCTATTTGTTGGATTGATCCCTTTATCATTATGCAATGCTTTTGTCTCTCACTACAGTCTTTGTCTTAAGGTCTATTTAGTCTAATATAAGTATCATTGCCATGGCTTCTTTTTTTCCACTTGCATATGTGTGGAATATCTTATCCACCCTTTCACTTTCTGTCTGTATTTGTCTCTCAGTCTGAAGTGAGTCTCTTGTAGGCATCATATAGATGAGTCTTTTTTTTTTTTAATCCATTCCGTCACCTTATTTTGGGGGGAAAACATTTTGTCCATTTACACTTAAAGTAATTATTAATAGGTATGTACTTATTGTCATTTTGTTAATTGTTTTCTGGTTGTTTTTGCTGTTCTTTGTTTCTGTATTGTTGTTGTTGTTGCCCTTCTTCTTCCTCTTCCTCTTCCTCTTCCTCCTCGTCCTCCAATTCTCCTCTTCCTCCTCCTCCTCCTGCCTCCTCCTCCTCTTCCGCCTCCTCTTCTCCTTCTCCTTCAGTTTCTTCTCCTTCTTCTCCTCCTCCCCCTCCTCCTCTCCCTCTCCTCTTCCTCATCCTCCTCTCCCTTTCCTCCTTCTCCTCCCGCTCCTCCTCCTCTTGTTCTTTTCCCTCGTGCTTTGATGTTTTTCTTTAGTGTATGCTTGAATTCCTATCTATTTATTTATTTAGTGTGTGTATTTGTGTCTATTATAGGTTTTTCATTTTGGGTTACCATTGTATTCATATATAACATCTTGTGTGTATAGCAGTCTGTAGTAAGTTGACAGTCACTTAAACTCAAACAAGTTACAAAAATTTCCCTCCTCCATATTTTATCTATATGATGCCACATTTTACACTTTTTTATTTTGTGTATTCTTCGGCTACTTTTTGTAGGTATTATTGATTTTACTGCTTTGTTTTAGCCTCAATACTGGTTTTATAAGTAATTAACTACCTTTAATATTTGTTTTTATCTGTGAATTTTTTCCTTTCATATTTTTCTTACTTATAGTTATGGTCTTTGGCTACCACTTAAAGAATCCTCTTTAATATTTCTTGTAAGGCTAGTTTAGTGGTAATGAAATCCTTTAACTTTTGTTTGTCTGGAAACTCTCTCCTTCAATTCTAAATGATGATCTTGCTGGGTTGAGTATTCTTGGTTGTAGTTTTTTTCGTTTTAGCACTTTGAATATATCATGCCACTTTCTTCTGGTTTGCAAAGTCTCTGCTGAAGAATCAGGCCTTATGGGGTTTCCCTTCTATGTAAGTGTTTTCTGTTCACTTGCTATTTTTAAGATTCTCTATCATTATTTTTTGCCATTTTAATTATTTTGTGTCTTGGTGTGGATCTCCTTGGGTTCATCTTGTTAGTGGCTCTCTGTGCTTCCTGGACCTGAATGTCTTATTCCCTTCCCCAGATTAGGGAAGTTTTCAGTTATTATTCCTTCAGATAAGTTTTCTGTTTCCTTCTCTCTCCTCCTTCTGGAATCCTTACAATGTGAATATTATTGCACTTCATAATGTCCCAGAGGCTCCTTAACATATTTTCATTTTTTATTTTTTTATTTTTTCTGTGCAGCTTGATTCCTTTCTGTTATCCTGACTTTCAGTTCACTGGTCCGTTCTGCATCTTCTAATCTGCTCTTGATTCCCTCTAGTGTACTTTTCGTTACAGTTATCGAGTTCCCTAGTTCTGTTGCCTTCTAAAATATTTTCTCTCTCTTCTTTGAAGTTCTCCCTAAGGTCGTCCACTGTTTTCTCAAGTCCAGTGAGTATCTTTATGACCATTACTTTAAACTCTTTATGAGGCATATTGCTTATCTCCATTTCATTAGCTCTTTTTCTCTGATTGTTTCTTGTTCTCTCATTTGGGACATCTTGCTCTGTCTCCTCATTTTGTCTTATTCTCTGTGTTTGTTTTTTATGTATTAGGTAAGTCACCTACATTTCCTGGTCTTAAAAATAGTGGCCTTGTGTAGAAGTTTTGTGGTGCCCTGTAGTGCAATCCCCTTTGGTCATCAGAACCAGGAACTCCAGACATGTCCCCTGTGTGTGCTGGGTGCACCCCCTCCTTTTATGTTGAGCAATGATTGCCTTCAGCTCAGCCTGCTGCAATAAGCTCCTTTGCCTGCTATGGGCACACTGGGCAGGGTTTGCTCTCCATACTGTTGAGAGACCCATATGTGGCCACTATGGGCTCACTGCGGGCAGGACTGACAATCAGCCTGTGTGTCTTCAGTGAGCCTCAGCCACAGCTATAGGCACACTGAAGGGCAGAGCTTGCTCCCTGCACAGCCAACTAAGAGGCCTGGCTACAGGAACTCAGATGTGCTAGTGTGTGTGTGTGTAGAGATTACCAGGGCCGGAGTCATTTTGGAGTAGTGCTGGTCCTGCTAGTAGGCGCTGCCTGCCAGATGTGACAGGGCTAAAGCCACTTGGGATGGATGCCTGCCATTGCAGGTTGGGTGAGGCAGGTCTTCAGGTGAATACTGGGGCAGGGCATGTGGTACTATCAAAGTGGATAAATAGTGTTAGCACTGGCTCCCACAAGCATCTGGCTATCTAGGCTGGGAGAGGGCAAGGAAAATGGCCTTCCAGCCATTTGTTTCCAGAAAAATGTTCTGCAGATCCCTGCCCCTCTAACATGCATTCTAAGATTAGTCAATAAATCTTCATATATACCCCAGATGCTTTTCAAACTGCTGGTTCTGTGTTGTGTCTTGGGCTGAGACATTTAGTTTGTTGGCTCTTTAGAGTTTGGAGACTCTTTCTTATAGCTTTTCTGCTGTCCCAGAGTTAAGTCCCACTGTTTTCAAAGCCAGATGTTATGGAACTCGTCTTCCCAGTGCAGGTCCCTGGGCTCAGGGTTCTCCAGTGTGGGGTCTGATACCCTTGCTCCTCTGTGCTTGTGCTGTTCCTCCCATTTGCATTAAGTCACATTGTGGATTTGGTTTCCCACTGCATCTCCACCCCTCCTACTCTTTTTGATGTGGACTTATCTCTATGACTAGCTGTGGAGGATCTATTCTGCCAGTCTTCTGGTCATTTTCCGGGTCAGTCATGTAAAAGTAGTTGTTACCTTGGTGTGTCTGTAGCACACGGTAACCTCAGGATACTCCTACTCTGCTATCTTCTTCCATGTCTACATTTTTGAGCAATTCCCTCAGGTAGTTAGTTTGCTATAATACATGATCACATCCCCCCATCTTAGTATTGCAAATAATTAGATTATTCTTTTTTTTATAATGTTTATTTTGTTATATTAGTCACCATACAGTACATCCCCAGTTTTTATGCTAAGTGAAATAAGTCAAGCAGAGAAAGACAATTATCATATGGTTTCACTCATTTATGGAACATAATTAGTTTATTCTTGAATCAGAAATCCAATGTAATGTTCAGATGTTATTTATTTGTTTACCTATTTATATTAAGTAAATAAGTGATTCTCTGTAGGAATCACCAGTCCAAAATCTTGTTTTAGGAATTTCTCCTCAAACAAGTGTAGACACCAGTGTTTACATCTGTCCTACACGGCAGTCCTTTACCCAAACCTGGCTGATCACAAGATGGACACCTAACTCAAATGTAAAATTCATATTTGAGGGATGAGGAGGCTTGGAATTTTGAAACTCTGACAAGCTTATCGTGATTATCCAAAGGAAAGTTTTATTAACATATCTAGTGAGAACCTGTGTGGTGTCCAGTCGCCTGCCTTTCCTATGACTTGCTTGAGTGGCTATTTATTGAGTTCTACATTATACCCTACCTTTGTCTAATAAATTTCCTATTTGGATTAAGGTGGCCAAAGTCTGATTTTGTTACTGGTAACAAAAAGAACTGTAACATATTAATTTAGAGTACTTGACTCAAATTTACTTAACTACTTAGAAATGCATTGGGTCTCTTCCCCCAATTTTCTTCAAAGGCAGTGTAGGTAGGTCCATTGATTTTAGCTTCCTTTACTCACCATTTTGTTCTTAGCAGGTTTTTTAACCTTATTTTCTGTTTACTAAGCTCAGTTTCCTCCCCTTGCCTGTTTATTATGGGTAATATTCCATATTATAGTCTTGAAACAAGATCTGTATAAACTCTAGTTGATATTATATTTCATTTCTTACAACCATTTGTCTATTTAACAGCAGGCTCTTACCTCCTCATTTTGTCTTCTTAAATTCCATTTGTCACTTACAATAGATAAAATAATATATTTCCTTTAAAAAGAAAAGACTCCTCATCCTTTCTTAAAGAAACCAAAGTTGTTTATATAACTTAGTTTTGAAAGTGGTAATTTAGTGTTTCCATTAAGAGTAAAGTTGCTTTCTCTAGCTAATTTTTTTCCCCTCCTTTGGTGGAACTCTGGTTTTGAAATTTATATCAGAATTGTGGAAATGGAACATTCTACAGGATCTCTTCCCAAATTGTTTTTATTAAATGAAATTACTAAATTTCTCCACATATAAATGTTTCTGTAACTTTAGCTATCAAAACTCATGAAAGAGGAAGAAAGAAAAGGAAGGATATAGAAGAGATATATGCCTCCTTTGTACCCTTTTCACAAAGCAATTGGAGAAGGGAAACTCTTGATATTATACATAAACTAGTTGGAAACTAGTTTACCACTTCCCTCCAGGTCCTGCCAACAAGCAGTGGAGTATGTAGAGAAAAAGGGGGCATGTTTAGTATCTAAAGATCAGAGTACTTATCTCTCTTTTCCTAGAAAGGCTTCACTGGAGTTATTTGATTGGTTCAGTTTGCTCCACCAGTTTTCCCTAATTTTTCCTGAAGTTGTGATATACTTAATGGAGATTAGATTGTATGACTCTAAATGCAATTTAGGATGAAGATTAAAGTCCTTGAGAGTTTGCACATGGAGATTTGACCTCATTATCATTCTGCCTACCTAACTGAACTCATCTACTGAAGTCATATTTATGTCAAATGAAAACTAATGGTTCTGAAGATCTTTTCCCTTTTCACATTTCCCTTAATTGACCACTATATTTTACTTTTGGTTAAGAACAAATTGGTTCAATTTGATGGATTAAAATTTCATCTTTCACCTTTTATATGTGCTTAAACTTTAAGAGTTTAGTGCCTCAGTTTTCTTATCTGTAAAATGAGAATAATGTTAATTGTAGTACTTATTAAATAGGTTTCTTAAGAGGATAAAATGAGCTAATATGTGAAAAGTACTTGGCATAAAGGTGATCATAGGTACATATCAGTAACTATGTTGGTTATTGTAATTTATATTATTATTATTTTTTAATCTGTAGTCCATATTTATTTTTTTGTGTGATTTATTTTTTTTATTATGATAGTCACCATACAGTACTTCGTTAGTTCCCAGTGTAGTGCTCCATGATTCATCGTTTGTACACAGCACCCAGTGCTCCCTGCAATACATGCCCTCCTTAATACCCACCACTGGGCTAACCCATCCACCCTCCTCCCATCTGAAACCCTCAATTTGTTTCCCAGTCCAGAGTCTCTCATGTTTTATCTCCCCCTCTGATTTCTCCCCTTCATTTTTCCCTTCCTTTTCCTAATGTCCTCCATGCTATTCCTTATGTTCCACTTATAAGTGAAACCATATGATAAATTGTCTTTCTCTGCTTGACTTATTTCACTTAACATAATCTCCTCCAGTTCCATCCATGTTGATGCAGATTGGTGGGTATTCATCCTTTCTGATGGCTGAGTAATATTCCATTGTATATATGGATCACATCTTCTTTATCCANGATTTGTGGGTATTCATCCTTTCTGATGGCTGAGTAATATTCCATTGTATATATGGATCACATCTTCTTTATCCATTCATCTGTTGAAGGGCATCTTGGCTCCTTCCACAGTTTGGCTATTGTGGACATTGCTACTATGAACATCAGGTGCACGTGTTCCTTCTTTTCACTACATCTGTATCTTTGGGGTAAATACCCAGTAGTGCAATTGCTGGGTCATAGGGTAGCTCTATGTTTAACTTTTTGAGGAATCTCCATACTGTTTTCCAAAGTGGCTGCACCAACTTGCATTTCCACCAACAGTGTAAGAGGGTTTCCCCTTCTCCACATCCTCTCCAACATTTGTTGTTTCCTGCCTTGTTAACTTTTGCCATTCTAACTGGTGTAAGGTGGCATCTCAGTGTGGTTTTGATTTGAATTTCCCTGATGGCTAACAATGTTGAACATTTCCTCATGTGTCTGTTAGCCATTCATATGTCTTCTTTGGAGAAGTGTCTGTTCATGTTTTCTGCCCATTTTTTGACTTGATTTTTTGTTTTTTAAAATCAAATACATCTTTTTGGTCCTATAATCACCATCTTTTTTTTTTTTTAAGATTTTATTTATTTATGTGACAGAGAGACAGACAGCGAGAGAGGGAACACAGCAGGGGAGAGAGAGAGGAAGAAGCAGGCTCCCAGCTGAGGAGCCGGATGTGGGACTCAATCCTGGAACGCCGGGATCACTCCCTGAGCCGAAGGCAGACCCTTAACGACTGCACTACCCAGGCACCCCTATAATCACCATCTTAACTGAGGATTTCTCTGCTCAACCCTTGACCAATTGCAAAAGNAATCCCGGAACGCCGGGATCACTCCCTGAGCCGAAGGCAGACCCTTAACGACTGCGCCCCAGGCACCCCTATAATCACCATCTTAACTGAGGATTTCTCTGCTCAACCCTTGACCAATTGCAAAAGTCCTCACACTGAAGTCCAGATCTGGCATTTGCTATAGAAAACCATGTGGCATAGTGTTTTATGGATTCTTTTTAAAATCAGACAGACACAATCTGAATTTTGGTTCTCCCAATTTTTACATAGTGACACTGGGAAAGTTATCTTCTGTAAATCCCAGTTAACCAATCTATAATTTGTAAAGGCTCTTATGAAGACTTAATATATGGTAAGTATACCTAACAGAGAGTGGGCGAGTTTTAGGCACCTCTTTCATTATCAAAGAATTCAAATACTTAAGGTGGCATTTAAGACTATCAAAACCTTTGTTTCCTTTCGTGCTCTCCCTTTACCTTCACTGAACACTCTGCCCTCCCTACACATGATGAGTAAATAGTTCTTTGATACGGTTAAATCAGCCAATCCCCTGATTTTTTTTTACTTTAACTTGTTATCTTTTTGTTATGCCTTCCACATATACTGCCTCCAAATGTTTTCCAGACTTATTTTTGCAGATCTCTTGCTTTTGATTCCTTTCAGAAGCTGTAAATTGGTAACCCTCTGGCAGATATGTTTTATTGGGCCCGTTCATTTTTTTTCTTAATTGAATAGAAATGCCTTTAGGTGAGGTAAGAAACCCACAATGCACTGCAATAACCATTACTTCTTCACATATTTAGGTCTCCTGCCTGGCCCCTGAAGTCATTGGGTTTATCACTGGAACTCCCTCTCTTAATTAAAGTTAACGTAAATGAATCACTGCCTTGTCTGCCTCCCCTCAATTCAATTAAAATCTTTATTGGCCTCTTTATACAATCTGACATCAGGCAGAAAAAGTAAGTTTCGGGGTAAGGGAGAATTGATTTCAATCTTTGCAGCTAATAATTGAATAACTTTTAGCAAGACTCCCTTGCTTATCTATAAAATGCAGAAAATAATTTTCATATGCAAATAACAATTCTCTTAGGATTGTTTTGGGAGTGACATAAAAGAACATATATAAAATAATCAACACAGTTCCTGATCCAAAGTAAGTGATCTATAGATATTAATAACCCTTCTGGACCTGTTTTTGTAATTTGGCAAGTGAGGACATTGAGATTAGATAATCATCTACAGCCTCCTTACAGCTCAAAAACAGTAGGCAATCTCAGTGTTATATTTTCAGTATTCTCTGTTATGTTTTCTTCTCATAATTAATATGATATATAATGTGTCTCTGTTCTTATGTATTATGATATTTTTATAGTCAACATGTTTCTGTATACTACCCTGTGACATTTCTAATGTAATAATAATAATGTAATTTCCTTCTCCTTGCTCAAATAGTTTCTGGATTATTTATGGAAAGAAAGAAAGAGAGAAAGATATTAACATAGGTGGGAGTGTCTGCTACAGGCTCCCTGCTAGGTCCTTTGGAAAACACAACTGACTCTTGATGGTGGAAGGAGTTGTTGATGGAGACAGGTGCATAAGTATATTAAGTAGGTGGTCAACTTCAGAGCAGATTCAGTGTACCTGGAACATCAGTCAGTGCAGTTTACAGAGAACAATGCAGAGACGCAGTTAACCCAGTGCCACCTGAGCAGAAGTCACTCAGGAGGGCTGTCACTGCATTAGATCTAAGATTTCTAGATATAGAGTTGTTTTTTATTTGTGAAGTATCTGGATAACAGAGAAGGTAACTATATTTGATCAAAATGAGCTTGTCAAAATCATGCCATCATCGGTAATTATTAAAATTTCTTTTGTTCGGATTATAATTATTTGTTTTTATAATTTAATAAAAAATCAAGATGCTATCAAACTTAAGCATGTCACCCTCCTCCCACGTTTTTTCCCCCATATTCTAATATATGAATGATTAATTTGAAATTAGTGAAGCAACACCTCTTTTACATTAATGATTAAAAGCAAAAAATATATATATTTTATTTAAAATGAATGTTCTGCATTGTTTCAAGCATGTTTATTTTATGTGCAGAATGTTATATAAAAAGCAAGTTGGCTTATACTAAATAAGGAAAAATTAAGTAGGCATCTTTATTCATACATCTACATATTTTGTTGTTAATACATTTTTTGTCACCATTTCTGGGTTTGAACAAAAAAAATCCATAAAAATTCTGAGGCACTCCAAATATGAGTGTTGCTCAGTCCCAAGTGGCCTCAGTTCACTAAATTATTCAGTGCTCTACATAAATGTGTCAAATTTATTCACAAGGCATAAATGAAGAGATCCAGCGCTTGATAATCCAGAACTGTCTTTTTAATAATGAATAAAATCTTTTAAAGACACGGGAAGAAGGATAATAAGTGGTCCTTAAAACTTTCTCTCAGCTGCAGAGCTGTACCATTCTACATTTAGATATAAAGGAGATTCATAAGAATTTGGTGACAAGCTAAGTAAAACATAGGTTTAAATAGACACTTATTGGACTGATCAAGTTGTAAGTGGGAAATTTAGAGGCTTATTAAATCTGCTAAAGACCCTTGGGTAACTTGGATACTTTGAAGTCTTGTATTTGCCTTCCATCTTCATGTCCAGTTGTCATTTCTCAATGTACTAAATATATCATTTGACCTATTATTTGTGTTTTGGAAGGGTCTCTTCTCTTCTCCCAAAGATCACCTACCCCAGAACAGTTGGCGAAGGACAC
Source organism: Ailuropoda melanoleuca (assembly GCF_002007445.2). Classification (NCBI taxonomy): domain Eukaryota; kingdom Metazoa; phylum Chordata; class Mammalia; order Carnivora; family Ursidae; genus Ailuropoda; species Ailuropoda melanoleuca. Next base: position 19,913,038 of record NC_048224.1, on the reverse strand, counting down.
ATTTTCTCAAAATTGCCCTGAAGCCTGCTTCTCCCATGATGCTTGCTGTGTGTGTGTGTGTGCGCGTGTGTGTGTGCGTGCACGCGCATGCGTGCTCTGCACTGGGCAGTCTCATCCTCTCCCTTCTGCCCTCTTTTCCTGGACAATGCTCTCCTCCTTCAGACCCTGATGCACAGGATCCCTCATCTGTGGCAGAGCTTCCTGAAGCTTTAGGAGTGTTTTCTCCAAGTGTGTGGTATCAGCGCCATATCACTCCCATCAGCACGGATGAGCAGCAAAGATGCTAATCCCTGAACTCATCACTGCTCCCATGACTCAGAATCCAGAAGGATCATACCTTATTATCTATATTCTCAACAAGCGCTTTAAATGATTCTTACACTAAAGAGAACTCTTTGGGGCTAATCAGTCACGATAGGGGAGAGGATCAGCTGTATAAATTAAAATAAAATTTAAAAAACTTAAATTTGATTCTTAGGCTTCATTGGCCTGATGTTTTCTGGATGTCCATGGCAAAAAATCACTCAGAGGACTTCTCTTTAGGCCTCTGGTAGACACAGGGACATGCCCAGGCCAAATCCTGCTTCAAGGAAGCCCTTGCTGTCTAGCTGCTAGGAGAACTATCAGCAGATGGCTTGCAGCTGCCACGTCCTTCAGGATCTACGTCAGCTGGAAAGGGCACGTTGCTCTCCTTCTTACCCTTTCAGCACCCGGCGACTAAGTGAGACAAGAATGGTCTTTTCAGCCTGTTGCAAAACAACTCACAGGCACTATCTGCTCTGGGGTTCTTTGCCTGAGGCTTGTTGCCAGCATTACAGTTTGACTTCTTCCCTCGCCTAATTCTTTCTACCCTTCTTTTCCCAGAGGTCGAATCCTAATAAACATTTTGCACCCCAAACTCAGTCTTGGCATCTGCTTCCAGATGAAGCCAAACTGTAACAGTCTTCAGCCACGATAATGCTGGTTTAAACATCAATTGTCAGCTTTTCTCTCTTCTCTGAAAAGCACCTACCTCAGGTCCCCAGGCCTCTCTCAAACCACAAACATATATCCAATATTACTCTTACTTTAGAATACATGAAATTTTAACTTTTAAGTGGAATCAAGATTCAGCTCTGGGACTGGTTTTTCATAAGAACCCATTAGGTATGTTCTCTCTGATCTCAACTTGGTCGTCTACTCCCTGCAATGATTTATGCTGTACCCCAAGGAGATGCAGTTAGTTTTCATTTTAATGAGCATATGTGGGCATTTTGTTTCAAAAAGCTGAGACCGTTTCTGTTGCTTCACCAGCGCTGTTACTTTGTTTTTTGCATAATTAATGGACATGGCCTCCAGGACCTCTTAATGGTTTTGAAAACTGGATAACAAAACATCTGAAATTTTCTTCTCTATCCCAAAAGTCAATTCGATATAAAAATTGCCTTTGTTTTTCTGTCCATGATGTTTTCCTGAGACTGTTCTGCCAGTGGATGTTGTTCTGAAAATTGAGCTTCTAATTAATTAAACCATCCTCATAAGGACCTGTTAATTTCACCAAAGCACAAAAATCTGTGATAGAAAATATGTCCTTCCTCTTGGAGAGAAGTGCTTGTTTTTTGTCTCATTGCTCAGCTGTGGTGTTCTCTGTCTCGAAAGATCAGAGTTCTTTGTAGGGTTCTCAGGTAAGTTAACCACTAACCTCCCTTGCAGACATTCTGGATGTTATCTTAGATAATCGAATGAAATGACTTTCTTTTGGGAAATACTGCACAGTTTGAGTTGTTTTATTTTCTTCCTACTGCATTACATCCGTGTTAGCAACTACGGTTTTATTATTCCTTTTTTCTCATTTTGGCATTATCTGGTAGTACTTCCTACTTAACCTGTTTGAATGCTGTCAGAAATCTGTTCAAATAATTTACTCTAACAAGGCTGTTGGTATGGACTTGGCCCTTAGGTTAGGGAAATAAAGCCATTAGAGGAATGGAAGACTGTTTTAAACTGAAACATGAAAAAAACCCACAAAACTTAATGAGAATTCAGAGCTCAGTTCAATAGGTTAAGTAGGTGTCCACCTGGGCACGACTCCTGTCTATGACATTACAATGACAAGTTACACACAAACTGGAACAATTTGTGATAGCAAAGCAGACCTCATCTTCCCAAATATAGATTTAACCCGATTTTTAAACTATACACTTAGTGGCCTAATGATGGTACCTCCACATCTTTGTTACCTAAGTCCTAGTGGCTGAGATCATTCCTTCATTAAGCAAACAGATAAAAAATTGTTATGGGACTGATAATGGCATTGAAATGGTTTCTCTGTAGTATGTGGAAGAAATAGGCAGAGGACTGAAAAATGGTTTAAAAAGTGAGTTCATCATGACTATAACCATATGAGATAGTTACAGGAAAAGAGAGAGTCTGTTTCCAGTCTTACCAAACATTTTTTCAGAGTTGTGCTATTCCTTTTTTTTTTCTTTCTTTTCTTTTTTAATTTAAATTTAGTTAACATATAGTACAATATTGGTTTCTGGAGTAGAATTCAGTGACTCATCACTTACATACAACACCCAGTGCTCATCACAAGTGCCCTCTTTAATATCCATCACCTACCTAACCCATCCTCCACCCACCTCCATCAACCCTCTGTTTGATCTCTATCTTTAAGAGTCTCTTGTGGTTTATTTCCCTCACTCCTTTTTTTCCCCTTCCCCTATGTTTATCTGTTTTGTTTCTTAAATTCTAAATATGGTTTAAATCATGGTATTTGTCTTTCTCTGATGGACTTGCTTAGCATAATACTCTAGCTCCATCCACATTGATGCAAATGGCAAGATTTCTTTTTCTTTTTTTTTTTTCATGGCTGAGTATATATTCCATTGTATATATATATACCTCATCTCCTTTACCCATTCATCAGTTGACAGGCATTTGGGCTCTCTCCATAGTTTGGCTATTGTTAATGCTGGTTTAAACATCAAGGTGCATGTTCCCCCTCAAATCTGTATTTTTGTATCCTTTGGGTAAATACCTAATAGTGCAATTGCTGGGTTGTACGATAGTTCTATTTTTAACTTTTTGAGAAACCTTCATACTGTTTTCCAGAGTGGCTTCACCAGTTTGCCTTCCCACCAGCAGTGCAGGAGGGTTCCCCTTTCTCCACATCCTTGCCAACACCTATTGTTTCTTGTGTTAATTTTAGCCATTCTGACTGGTGTAAGGTGGTTATCTTATCATGGTTTTAATTTGTATTTTCCTGGTGAGGACTGATGTTGAGCATCTTTTCATGCATCTGTTAGTCATCTGTATGTCTTCTTTGGAAAAATGTCTATTCATGTCTTCTGCCTATTTCTTACAGATATGTCATTTGCAAATATCTTCTTCCATTCCATAGCTGCTTTGTAGTTTTGTTGACTGTTTCCTTTGCTTGTGCTACTTCTTTTGAATTGGAATCTCTCCCCCCTACATACACTATCACCCTAGGTTTCTGTCTAGAATCCCTGGCCAAATTTTGCAGCATTACTAAGAGAAAACAATGAGGAAAGAAATGAGTTAAGCATCCTGTTGAAATAAATCAGCTAGTGGAGCCTGTGGGATCTCTTATTGTTTACCAGCTGCTCCTACGCTCTCAGCTGAACCTGGACTAATTTTACAGCTAGAGCTGAATTAACAATTCACGCTGCATGCTCACCAGATGCTATTGAAGAATGTGGAGGAGATGGCAACATAATCACACTGAAAACAGAACTTGAAGATCACCTTGTCCTTGTAGCATAAGGGACTCAGCTAAACAAGATGACTGATTTATCTGTGCACCTCATGCTGTTATTAAATAAGCAAAGATGAGAATGAAAGCATGACACTGCGCAACAGTGTTATCGGATTGAGTCACTGTACGTGTAATTTAGCAGTCACATTGTCTAGCTCCAACAGGTGGCAAAGCCTGGCAGGTGGTAGTGAGGATTTCTTTACAAGGTTCACAGTTTCTTGCAAATTCTTCCCTTCTTTTTTCTTTTTCTAAAAACCTGTGTGTGTGTGTGTGTGTGTGTGTGTGTGTACTCAATCATATTCATATAATATGCGCTCTTTTATATTGTGAGGCTAAATGTTTAATTACATATAGATTCAGAACTGTACAACTCCCTGATAATTTTTTTTCTGTTAGTATTCATTCAACATTCACTCAACAAACATTTCTTAGTACTTATGTGCCAGGTAATATTCTAGACACTTAGGATATATTGATCAACACAGCAGAAAATAAAATGCCCACCATTGTGTAGCTTACGTACTCTCAATAGCCCGCCTTATCAATATATTTTACTGAAACTCAATTGCATCTCATTTTAATATTGCTACAAAACCTTTTTTAGGTTGGTATGATCTGGAGTATCTTCTTTTTTTATATCTTTAATTTCAACCTTACTGAGAAAAACTTCATATTTAGCCATGTCTTCTTGTGAGCATGTTATACCTTTAAGAAATACAATTGGAAAATGTCTGACTTTAAATAGGGAAGTTTTATCCACCTGTATTTTTGTGAATATATTTCAATATATTCTTTATACTGTGTTTTCTGTAGTATGCTTTTTTTATATACTATGCTTTCTTTGTTTCCTTTTAATTATTTTCCCATTCTTTTTTATTAGTCAAGTTTTCTTTATATTCTTTGCTTCCTCTATTAATTTGAAGTTATGCATTTTTTATTCTTTTAGTATTAGTCTTAAATTTAAGGATTAATTACTTGTCTTAAATACCCGTCTTCACCCAGTCTAATCTTAATAAATATCTCTGTTGTCCTCCCCCAAACACAGAGCTTAAACCTTTTAAATGCAATCCCTGCTCCCATCTTTCATGTCTGTATTTGAATTTAAGACCTCAGACTTAATCATTATTATCCATGCTTTGCATAGCCAACACATTCATTAATTTCTTTGCTCACTATTATATTTCATACTCTCCATTTCCTTCTGAGTTACATTTTGTTTTCTTGAAGTATTTCTATTAATACTTCTTTCAGTGGGATCTGTGAGTAGTAAATCCTTTCTGCCTTTGACTGAAAATGTCATTTTGCCCTCACTCTTGATTGAAAGCCCAATTGGATATGCAATTCTAGCATGACTGATACTTGCTCTCAACACCTTAAATGTACTCTTCCTCTGTCTTCTCTTCATTGTGGTTGATTGTAAGGCTGTCATCAATATAGTAGGCTTTGAACTTTAGGAATTTTAGGGGATTTGTCTTTTACATTTAGGAAGTGTTTTTTTAATACTTTTTTATTTTAGAGAGAGAGAGTATGCATGTGAAGCGGGGAGGGGCAGAGGTATAGACAGAGAGAGAAACTTAAGCAGATTCCATGCTGAACATGGAACCCAACGGGGAGCTTGATCTCAGGACCCTGAGATCACAACCTGAGCCAAAACTGAGTTGGATGCTTACCCGACTATGCCACTCAGGCACTACACATTCAGGAAATTTTTTAAAATGAAATGTTAAGTATGGGTTTGTTCTTTAACACTCATTGTGCTCTTTCAGGACTCATGTCTTCAATTATGGATAATTTTCATTCTCTTGCATTTTGAGTGTTGCTCTCCCTCCCCTCATCTCTCTTTTTTGTTCTTACAGAATTGCTATTGCACATATATTGTAACTTCTTTTCATACCCTTCATGTATTAACTTCTCTTATCTTTAAATGTTTCTTTGAGCTGAATTCTGGGTAATTCCCTCAGTTCTGTTTTCAGCTCACTTAATTTTTCCTTGTCTCTACCTAATTTGTCTCTTCTAAATTTAACTGTCTAAAACATTTTTTGTTTGTTTACTTTATCCAGTATTTCTCTGTCTGTAGAAGGGAGGTGTTCTGAGCAGCCTAGTTTACCATAGTCATGGAATTTCATGATCATTTTTTCTAATAAGTTAAATTAGTTTTTGGAAGGCCTCAAAAATAAAATGATTTGGTATTCTAAATGTTAACAGGAATAATCATGAAAGGGAAAGAGAAGAGAGGAGACCTGTCTGTTATACTGAAGGAGACTATGTTAATTTACTAGGGCTGATATAACAGTACCACAGACTGGGTGGCTTCAACAATAGACATGTATTATCTCACGGCTCTGGAGACTAGAAGTTAAAAATCGAAATGTTAGTGTGGTTGATTTCCTTCTGAGAGCTGTGAGGGAGAGTGTCCTGTAGCTTCTGGTGGTTTCCTGGAATCTTTGGCATTCCTTAGCTTCTGCTGCATCACCCTGATCTCTCAGTCTCTTTAACTTTTCATGGCATTTTCCCTGTGTGTGTGTGTCCAAATTTTCCCTTTTTATGAGGATATCGTTCATGTTGGAAAAGGGGCCCTTCTTATTTCATCCAGTATGATCTTGTCTTTGGTAATTGCATCTGCAATGACCCTATTTCCAAATAAGCTCACATTCTTAAGTACCTGGGGTTAGGATTTTAACATATGAATTTGGGGAGGTAGAAGGAGGACACAATTTAACCCATAACAGAGACACTGTTGGAAGTGGGCAGCCTGAATTTAGGTTCTGAGACCTCTCAATGTGAAGTCTGGCTCTGCCAGTGATTAGCTTCAATGGATTCCTCTTTTTCATCATCTATAAAAAGAAAATAATGATTATATTATAAGAACTGATTAATCTAATGTATATGAGGCCTAATATTGTGTTCCATGAATTACTTCCTCAATGAATGGTAGATAGCGTTTCCATTTCTTACTGAGAGGAGTGTGTCATAGTGTCCTAGTGTCTCCTGAAGTTTTGCCTACTCACATCAGCCATCCTGGAAATGTATGTGGTTACACATAAAAGGAATATGGAACATTTTAGCAGTGACTGGAAGCAGAATGATGTGGTACATATAAAGGAAGTTCAGAGAGCTATTTGAAGATAACTCACATTATTGATTACTGTATATCCAACACAGCACTAAGCCCTTTATATGCATTGTTTTTTTTTTTTTCAATCATCAAAACTACCCTAAGAGAGGATGGATCCTTCCTTTTTAAAGATGAGGAAACTGAGACTGAAGTAAGTTAAGTAACTTGTTCAAAGTTATACTGGCACTTAGAGTGGAGAATGGATTTAAACTGCAGTCAGTTTGACTCCAGAACCCATGATATTATATTGGTTATAACATGAGGAGACTGATTTTAAACCACATGTAAGAATCAGCCAGGTATTTCTGTTACTGCTTATGTTTTTATAAAACTACCTAATATTTCTAAATTATACTAATTAGCAATTTTTACCAAGTATTGGCCATTTTGCCCTAAAAGGTACACAGTACCAGGTGCCTTGTTTTATAACTCAGCCTTGATACCATGGTTTATAATCAAATTCTATTGATAATTGCTTGTTGGTGGGATCTTGACTAGATCTTGGTTTAGAGGCTGTATTTAAAACAGTTTTTCACTGAATTAGAAGAAGCTGAAAATATTCAGCAGGTAAGCCAATCTCAGTGAGTTCTGCAGTGACCCATGCAGCTACCCTCTGTCTACCTCTGTTGCTTGTGCATGATTTGCTTATTCAGGGCTCTCTCAAACGACTGGCTTTGGGCAAAGGGAAGTATTCACTCATGCATTATTGCTCAGCCACACTAGATGTACAGTGGCAGGTGTATTTTTGCAGTGACCTCACTTTTGCTTTTAACTTAACTGGAAAATATTGAAAATTGCTTGGATAAAATTGTGACTACACTTAAAATATTTCCTTGAGGAAACACAGTGTTTATCTGTAAAAGCAGTAAGAATCCCTAACCAATGAATATCTGTGAACTATTGATTTATTTGGAGGAAGGCAGAAATAAAAAGAATACTAAGAAAAAATAAGAATTATATAAAATTGCATTATCTCACCTCTAAAGTCTCCTCACCATACTTAGGCACAGCCAGTTGAAAATCTGTTATTGGCAATGTTTATTTTTAGACTGTGGTGACTATTCTTTCAGAACAGAGTTTACTGCCTTGCATTTTGTGCATCGTCAAGAACGTCCCAAACTTCTGAGTCCTACGTGACCAGATAAAAAAATAAATAAATAAAAATTGCCTTATCATTTAAAATAAAAATAATAAAATGAAATAAACCCCATCAAATTCCTTGGCCAAGGAAGACCTCCTTTGTGCAGGGATCTCTCGCTTAGCTGAGGCTAGAGGTCACATCTTCTTTCTGCAAAAGCATTAAAAACTGAGGACGAGAGTTTAGATCCTCCTCTGAAACTTCAACAGACTATCATTATATCAGTGATTGTTCCTCTTCTGGATTTGGCTCCCCACTTTATTTCTACACCTGTAGATGTCCTCTTTCTTCTATTGAGTGCAGCTCTCTAGCTCAGTGTGTGTTTGTATGCATGTGTGCATATGGACCTGGTGTCACTCAGTATTTCTCTGTTTGTAGGAGAAAGGAAGTCTGTTTGAAAAACCTTTGCCCATATTGTTGCTGAAGTCCCTGAACATCTTCTATATGTGTGTAACCTTTTTAAGAAATAAAGAGATAGATACAGATTTTTTTAAAAATTGTCACAAAGGTGGGGCGCCTGGGTGGCACCNGATTGTTCCTCTTCTGGATTTGGCTCCCCACTTTATTTCTACACCTGTAGATGTCCTCTTTCTTCTATTGAGTGCAGCTCTCTAGCTCAGTGTGTGTTTGTATGCATGTGTGCATATGGACCTGGTGTCACTCAGTATTTCTCTGTTTGTAGGAGAAAGGAAGTCTGTTTGAAAAACCTTTGCCCGTATTGCTGCTGAAGTCCCTGAACATCTTCTATATGTGTGTAACCTTTTTAAGAAATAAAGAGATAGATACAGATTTTTTTAAATTGTCACAAGGTATATCAGGCTTCATTTACTCAGCATCATAAAAATGGCGTCTGGAATTTCAAACCTCTCTTCCAAGTTGTGAACCACTTTGTTATTTGTGTATGTGAGTGCATTTTTCTAGGTAGAGAGTTTGTAGCTTTTATTAGAATATCAGTATAATCCATGAATCTTGCAAAAGTCTAAGAGATATTGAATATAATTTTGAAAATGTGCTTTCCCCCTTCAAACTAGATTATGCCCATAACCCATTAATTTAGTATTCTCAAATGGTATGCTTTCCAAAGGGACCTAGCATTCCATTGTATGAATATGATGAAATTCACATTAAAATTTCTGAATTGTTGGATTTTACATTTTTTTCTGTGTTTACTATGGTGAAAAATGCAATGAACATTCTTGAAAATAAATATATAAGCCCATACCCAACCATTTCCAGGTTGCAATTTCTTTAGAGTGGATATTTTTTACCAATAATAAAATCATTGTTCAAGTTTTAGATACATAATGCTTCTTTTGTTACATTTATGCTTCTTTAAAAATGTGTGTACTATTAATTTTACTCAATCCACACAAAATAAGGGAATAGCTTAAATTTTTTTGATAAAACACCAGAAAAATAAGTAAATAAGTAAAATTTTAATCAGTTGCAGAGCTGAGATTTAAATATATACAGATAATTTTCTGTGATGGTACAACATTAATTCCTACTCCTTTGTTCTAAGTTTCGATACTTAATTCAGTAAAATTATTTAATGGCTTTTTTTGTTGTTGTTTGCTAATTTTTTAGTACATTAGGGCTTTTAAGGAAGGCAAACATTATAATCAGAGGTAGTAGTGTATAAAAAATAAGACAGATAATTAAATCAGTTTTCTTAAAAAGAACATAAAATAAAAATGATAAGATTATGGATTATTAGTGAGAAATGGGAAAATCAAGAGAGAATTGATATAATACAAAAAGTGTTAGTTGTCAAATAAGAGAAAGAAAAATCCCAAATGATCGAGAAAATACTTTTGGGAATGACCCTAACATGTTTTTGATCCAATCAGTGAACTACCTCTAGTATCAAGGCAAGGAACTATAGTAGACTGAATGCTTGGATCCAAACCTTCTTCCCTCCCTGCATCCATATGCTTGCCTATCATTTGAAGAGTGAATTTTTCATCCCTTGACTTTGGGCTTAACCATTTGATTTGTTTGACCAATGATATGTAAGTAGAAACCAGTTTACCAGTCTCAAGTATAGCCTTTAAGAAACCACTGATCCACAAACTTCTGGGCAAAAGATACATGCTTCTTTTTTGTGTGGCATGGATATTTTATAGTTGTTTGATGTGTAGCATTATTGTGGCAATATCTAATTAATATAGAGACACAGATGTTTTGTTTTTATCATTTTGTTTTGTTTTTACTGAGATAATGTTTCGAGTACCAACTTCATTTGGTTTTGCCTAAGTCAGAGCATAGGCAGATAGCACATGAAACAAATCATTAAGCAAAGGGAGCAATTGGCTCAGCACAGTATTATGGAAAATGAATTCATACAGCCTTAACAAGCTGCAATGCTGTGGATGGGATAGGGACCTTCAGTTGTGTTGGCTTCAACTCTTCAGTGTTGTTGATTTTTTGTTGTTGTTCAAAAGAACTAATTGACAACATTAGAAAATTTGGAAGGTATCACATAAAAAACCCAATTTCTGGCTTTTCTTGAAAGGTCAAAAGTGATAGCAAACTAGGATCTGCCTTCATTGCCCCAACTGGTTGGGATTGAGTAGAAGTCACCTTCTCTCTCTCTCTTTCTTTTTCTCTCTCTCTCTTTTTAAAGACTTATTTATTTGAGAGAGAAAGAGAGAGACTACATGAGCAGGAGGAGAGGCAGTGGGAGAGGGAGAGAGAGAATCCTGAAGCGGATTCTCAGCTGAGTGCAGAGCCCAATGCAGGGCTCCAGGACCCTGAGATCATGACCTGAGCTGAAATTAAGAGTCAGAGGCTTAACTGACTGAGCCAACCAGCACCCCTGGAAGTAACCTTCTCAAGGTGGCCTGAGTTCTCCAATTTACCCCAGCAGTTACTTAGCACATTTCTCTCACTTTGTTTCTGTTTTAGGTAAATGAATTTAATAATGTCTACTTTACACAGTTTTATAAAAATAGAATACCTATCAAAAATGCCTAGAGTAAAGCAGGTGGTCATTAATAATATCCTTTATTCTTTAGGTATTGATTTCAATAAATGGTAAATCACTTAATAGCAATTTACGTATATTTCTTATGACATAAAGTTTCAGTCAATTAAAATGCATCCTTTAAACTGTCTCTGAATCTCAGACTTGTAATCATTCATTCAAGAGTAAAAAGAACAGAATGAGATTTCATGAAAACAAGGCAAGATTGAATTGTGTACTCACCTAAGGTGATTTCTTAACCAATTTGGTAAGAAAGAAAGAAATTGCTAATCATATTTCTGCTTATACCAATTGGTTCAGAACCCTCCACTAAGTTAAAAGGGCCTAACAACAACAATAATATTTCAGATTTGTTTAGCAGATTATGGGTCAAAGAAGAACATACTTTGTAATTTTATCTTTAGCATAGCATTTCAACATAGATATTTAAACTTGAAAGAAATAATGCAACAACCCAAATAGGAAAAGAAGTTACTATCACATTTAAGCTGATTTACTTTCACCCATCTATCAAATATTTCATGAATGTCTCAATTCAGGTATTGTTCTAGGTACTGGAAATATTGAAATAAATATAAGCTGCCTTTTACTAAACTCCCATTATATTACAGACTTCTTTTATTATAAACAAAAACAAAAAAACAAACAAAAAAACCTCCTCACAGCCTTCTTCAAAGGCATAATCTAGTCAATAAGGATACATACTGTTTGCAGTCATTTTTAAACCTCAGCACTGCTAGATAATACAGGAAACACCTGTTGTAATTCAGCAACCCAAGTTAGAGTCTTAATACAGACTTCAGTGCCATAGTTATGTCCTGAGCCCCTCCTCCCCCTTGTAAGATAAGTGTCATGAATGGGGTCCAAGGCATTGCCTTGCCAAGATCCTCAAGGGGCAGGCCAAATGACAGTCTACTAGGGGCACTAAACATCACTAGGAATGTATGGAAAAGTATATTTACAAGAACTCTCAGAGAGAGGGTGTAAGTAGTTGGAAGGGGTCCTTTGATGCCTGGTCCCCCATCTCCCAGCATCAGAGTATAGTATTTAGGCTTCCGGTGGGGGCTGATCTGGGTAACCTTCCCTTCTCCGGCTGAGTTCAGAGCTCAACTGCTTGGAGGTCCAATAGAAGGATCAAATACCTATTGTCACTGGTGGTCCTCCTGCTTTTTCTTTCTCCTTAGAGACCTTCCCCTCTCCACTGTGCGTTGAATACATATACAATAAATGTTTAAGGGACACCAGCTTGAAGAAGTACCCTCAATCCCAGTACAGGTTCAAAGCCTTTGTTTTATTTTATTTTCTTTCCTAATGTAACAAATGAAAGTGGCCAAGGCCTCCTTATTCCTGGAGGCAAGGGGGAGGGGGAGTGGATTTAGAGAGAAAAATCTGAGGAGAAATCTTGTGACTCCGAAAATGTCATCAACAACAAAAGGATTGGGGACTTTCAACTCTAATGACCTCCTTCAGCTGCATATGGAAAAGGACTAAAGGAGGGCCTTACTCTGGCTTGCTGAAATCCAACCGTTCCTTTCCCCTCTCTCCTTTCACTGATTCCCCTTCTCTCTCCACTCATCCTGCGTCATTCCTTCAAGACCTCATTTCTGAAAAATTGACAGTGTTAAATCCTGTGCCATGGCTGAAATGTGGACCGAGAAAGAAAGAAGGAGATTGAGGCAGGAAGACCTATTCCACTCTCTTTTCTTCAGCCCAACCTTGGAGAAGTGACTGTCTCCATTTTTCAGATGAGAAAACAGAGGTACAGGGTCTCTGTTAAAAAGCTTGTGGCTTCTACTTGTATAAGAAATTAGAATCAAAGTCTCTGCTCTCAGTTCCGTATCTTGCCACTTGTACTTGCCTCATTTTTGTAGATCTGAAGGACTCTTATTGGAACATTACCAGTTTGTAAAATGAGGTAAAAAGCTCTCATAACAGTTAAAAAACCATTTTTATACTTTTAGATACCAATAACTGCAATTTTAACATGCTGTTTTATTTGTTCAGCTGTTAGGCCATAATATTTTCCAAATAAAAATGAATAATTCAGTACTTCTTAAAGTTTTGTATTGGAAATGGTCGAGGATTTTCATACACTAAAGCTATCTTTTTTCACCCTTGAGGACTTGAACTAATTTTCCTTTATATCACCCTGCAAGTTTCAAGAGCTGGCCCTTAGTGTATGGCAAAATCAGAGTTGTTTGTTCAGAAATGTTAATGTAAATAAAGTGAATGACATTTGGAAACTCAATATATATTGTAGCAGTAATTTGCGGATAATAATTTTTATACAAATATTTATGATCTTTTCTCTTTGTATTTTGACCAAGTCAAAGAAAACTACAGATACTTAAATAAGATAACTCTTTCAAAATGCAAGTTCTCTTTTATGCAAAAATTTTGGAGAATACAAGCAAATTTTCTTCTGTCTACATTTCAACAAGAATGTGAGAGCAGATGATGCAAATTATTAAACATAATTAGAAAAAGAGAATACTGGATTTTGGAAAAGGGAAAATGTAGATAAAGCAGAATGGTGGGTAATAGGCTTGAAACTTTGCAGACGGCGGGGCAGGGTGGGGAAAGGACAATATAAGAAAGATTGCCAATGCCTTAGAACTTCTAGGATTGTGTGGGATGGAAGCAGTAAACGTTGCTCTAAAGAGAGAGGCTCTGGGTTTGTGCTTTGATAAGGCTTTACTGTGAGGAAGCTAATAATCTCTATTTTGAATTTCTGGAGAAGGCTTCAGAAATATTTGCTCAAGTACTTGCTTTTATTGTTTCTTTGAAATTTAGCTTAGTATTCTGTATTTTTATTTGCTAATGTTGGAAAACCTAGTCACTGTGCATCACTGAGAACATGGCAGGACTTAACAATGGGAATTGTGCAGAATGGTATGAGGCATTGTGGGAAAAGGACCAGGTGCAGAAAAGAATGTTTTTTAATATGTACTTAACATATAATAAAGTATACATATACAGATGAATTGAAATTTTGGATGAAGGAAAATCATGAGATGTTTCTCACGATCAGAATATGGCAGAGAGAGTCAATAGTGAAAGCTTCAGTATTACTGATATAAAATGTATAAGTCATTGGTGTTGTCTTTATGTAATGTGTTACTGATTTTTATTTTGGTAATTGAAAACATTATTAAGCCTTTTCACAGGTCTATTCCGTTAATCCCATTTTCCACTAAATCTTAAATCACCCCAGGTATCGTTCTTTTCACACAGCAGTTTTTGAGATGGTACTCTTTAAAGTTAAGTGTAGAGTGTTAATTGGGTCAACCTGTGCATGAGGCCTTTATGTTTATTCTGATAGGAAATGGGCAAATTAACATATTAATGAAGGCATCACACTTTGTTGTTGTTGTTGTTGTTGGGGCAAAGGCATTCAATTTTAGATGATTTTTATTTGAGCAAAACTGTATTGTACATTTTGTGTAAAATCTGGCAAGTGCAGTAATTGCCTGAGGGGTGAATTGCTCAAAATGGAATGGCAGATGGTACATCGTGATATATCGCTCTAATCTAAACTATTTTGCATTATCTTCATCGTCATCTTCATCACCATCATTGTTCTTTTAAACTTGTCTGGAATTGTCTGATCAAGAGCCATTGCTCACAGTACTTTCTCATGTGGGATGCCATCTTCACCTGCTTTTCTCAGCCAGATTTCAACTCACTTTTCAATGCTCATTTCAAGTGCTCCATGGACTTTTTTAGTCCCCAGACCTCTGGAATCATTTCCTCTAGGCATAATCACAGAACTTTAGAGCTGAAAAATGCCATGTCAATTTAAATCCTCTCATTTTAAAGAGGAAGAAACTGATGCCCAGAGAGATTAACTAATGGGGTTAAGATTTAACATTAGGAGAAGAAAGGAAAAAGAGGATTTAAATTAAAATATATATTTATCTATATCTATATCTATCTATATATCCATATATTGTAAGTTTAGAGCCCTCTCCAGTCACTTGCATTTGTATTTATAGACTTGTAAACCTGAAAAACAACTGGTATTCAACCTTGCACTATTCACTACATTTTGTATTTATGTTATTTGTCTAACTGACCAGATTCAGATTTTTTTTACAACAGACGCTGAGTTTCAAACTCTTTTGCATCTCCCAGATCAGTAAACTGAGTTGCTAGAATAGAATGGTGAGTAAATTTATTTGCAATCAGTCTTAATTGTTGCCTGAGGGGATAGTTTAGGTAGGGCTTTGAAGACTTTGGAATGCCTGCCATTTTGAGTTAGAGATGTCTAACTTCACTGTACCCTATGACATTGTACATTGTTGGTCATGAAGCATGAATTAAGGGCTAAGGTACATAATTCATTGAGCCATGTGTGAAAGACAGTGTTTAAGAGCCTTGACATGTTTCACATTTAAAATGCCAAATTGGGGGTGCCTGGGTGGCTCAGCCGTTAAGCGTCTGCCTTTAGCTTAGGTCGTAATCCCAGGGTCCTGCAATCGAGCCCTGCATCGGGCTTCCTGCTCAGCGGGGAGACTTCTTCTCCCTCTCACACTTCCCTTGCTTGTGTTCCCTCTCTCTCTGTCTCTCTCTGTCAAATAAATAAATAAAATCTTTTAAAAAAATAAAAATTAAAAAAATTAAATGCCAAATTGTTTAATTGTGTGTAAACTGAGCCTTAAATTAATAATACAATATGTGGAAGATAATGGATTTAATTCTGGTCTCTCCAGTGCTAAATTCCATTCTCTATAAATAAGTGTTTATTAATAATTGCATTAATTATATCTTATATTACCCTCTTCCCTATAACTCTACTTGTATTATTAGAAGGAGAATATGTCATTACAATGGGTAAGGTCTCCTTCACTGCCAGACAGAAGCCTGATGAACTCAACTTGGAATTCCTAAAGGAAGGGAAGAAACAAGAGGGACCTTCAAAAACTATTCCCCTGATTTAGAATTACTCTGAGTGGTACTGAGGCTAAACCCAGAAAGAATACCAAGGGATTATTCCTGCTAATAATTGGAACAACACCTAAAACTTAGCAATTGAGAAAAATGAAGAAATTATGTTTGTATTTTAAAGCAGGCATTGATTTGTTTGCAAAAATAATGATAATTTTTTTTCATGGCATGACTAAATAATATCATATGAAATATATATACTTATATATATATATACACATCTGCCTAAAATAATAGATGGAGCATTGACATTTTTCTTTGTATTTAGTAGATAGTAGGCCAAATTTTAGTGTGTCTATAGAGTTACTTGTAATACAATTCAAGGATAATTATGTAGTACACCCCCCATAGCTCCCTTTAATGCAAAGACATCCTGGAGTGTTTTTCCTTTCCCAAAACAAAGTGTAAGCAGTGTTCAATTAGAGAGCATGCCTCAGTGAAAAGATAAAAGTTTAGATTTGTATGAATCTATTGACTCTACCATATCAGATTCCAGCTGAGAAAGAGTTATAAATTAGCCTGGGTAATAACGAAACTGGGATGTGTGGCTTTTTATATTGTTGCTGCGGATTTTGTTATTGTTTCTGTTTCTGGGACTAGACCATAGACCTTCAGTCCATCACACATAGAAACTCAACTCTGAAAGCAGCATCTAATAAGCACCCACATTCTAATTTGTGGACTTTTTTACACTGCAAGTCGTCATGCAGCAATTTTTAAAACATTTTGGCATTTAACAGAAAATCAAAGAAATTTCCTTAGAAGTCCAATGAAGCCTGTCTCTCGTGTGTTAAAATCTGACATCAGGATCTTATCCTGGGTTGAGCAGAGAAGAGGGCTGTGTTTTCCCATAGAGATGAGCTGTCCACTGCTGAGAGATTATGTGGAGCAACATGACATCAGGATGGAGAAGAAAGTAGTCCTAGAAATGAATTGGATATTTTTGACATTATTTTCTAATGATTAGTTTGGAGCTAATAAGATACAAACAACCCTAGGAGGAACAATTCATTTCTTTAAATTCATTTACAGTGAGATGTAGATGGTCCATGTAAGACCTTATGTTTATTAAGACATTTTCAGTTTAATCAACAACAAATATTTAGTGAGCACTCATTCTGTTCCAGGTACTATGCAGATACTAAAGATACTGGAACAGACGTGACACAAGTCCCTGTCCTCTAGAAGGTTACAGTTTAAGAGGAAGGAATGACAAGTAAGGAGATGAATACCTTTCCAAGTAATGGTGCTCTGACAGAGGTAAGCCCACAGTGTTAAGCGACCATAGAGCAAGGGCACATAGCCCAGACAGGACAATGAGGGGAACAGAGAAGGCTTCCTAGAGGACCTGCCTCAGGCTTATGGCCCAGTGATATTTGGAATGGGAATGTCAAGAGTACCTGAAGAAAGTGGATCTTGGAAAGAAATGGTGAAGAGGAATGGGAGGCTGAGTATTTAAATGAAAATTTGCAGAAGCCATGTGAGGTCAGGAAATAGGGGCTTGCTGAGGACATGGACCTTATCTGTCTTCTCTACCTCTGCATCTTCTGAATTTCAAAGAATAGCTAGCACACAGTGGACAATGAATAAATATTTGCTCAATTAATTAAATAATGCTTATGAGTACAGATCTAAACAGAGGAAGAGAGGAGGTTATGGGGAAGTGTAAAGAGTATTAGACGAGCAATCAAAATCCGGATCTGGTCCCAGCCCTATAATTGTTTAGCTGTCATAGAGTCTCTAGGGGCCAAATGTGTTTACCTGTACAATGAGGAGGTTAGATGACAGTCTCTAAGATCTCTTGGTGTGTGAAGTGTATAAGTTGATTCTACTTCTGTGAAAAAAATCATGGCTATTATTATGCTTCTAGAAGATTATTTCTAAGTGACTTTATGGAATGATTTAGAGTTAATTTTTCAACAATGCAGTATTTTAATATAATGATATAAAATTTAATAGAATAAAAAAGAAGTTGATTTGTTCTTCAAACTGCATTATAATGGGCACGTATTTTGATTACTCCCAAGAGACAAACATTAATTTTAATTTTTAAGAAAGCTGCTGGAATCTTTTTGAATAATAAGCAATTCATAGCAATTCATTTGTAAGATAGAATAACAAGCTCAGAGGTATTTATTACATTGTAAAACAACAAAAAGCCTAGTTGGAAAGGTTGGGCAGGACACCGTGGATCCTGTCAGATGAGACATTCGGCAAATGAAGCAGCCTAAGAATCCAGCGATGTCTGTCCACAGTGGTAGGATGCCATTTGGCCAGAGGGTCTGCTCTTAGAAACACAGGTATGTCTGCTTATTAATACTAAAGGAAAGCCCTGAAATTCATTGAGTTTTTTCTAGAATGTTAGTTTTGATAGAAGTGAATGCAGAAAAGCTAATAAATATCCTAAGGTTTGGCGATGAGAAAATGAAAACTTCCCTAAGTACCTTGTAGGTGCTCTTCTATGGCTCTGGATGCTACTATTGAGAAACACAGCAGCCAGATAGATGCCAGTCTGTTACCTGACCCATTGTGAAAAGTGGACCTTTCAGGCTGGGGGCTCAAAAGATTATTCTTTATCTTTAAAGTGTTCTAATTTTACTAGTATATGTCTTGATGTTCTGAGTAACTTTTTTTTTTCTTCATAAGGTGGTGTGTCTTTCCAATATCGATATTTAAAATTTTATCATTGTATCACTTATTTTGTTATTTTAATAAGTTTATTGAGATGCGATTTATAAACCATGAAGTTCACCAGTTTACAGTGGACAATCCAATGGCCTTAAAAATATATATATTATAGAGTTCTGTAGCTATTATCACAGTCTGATTTTGGAAAATTTCATTATCCCAAAATGAAACCTATACTCATTAGCAGTCACTCCCGTTCCCCCCTCACATGTGTAACTAATCTATTCTTTGTCTTTATAGATTTGCTATTCTGGACATTTCTTATAAGTAGGATTATGCAGTATGTGACCTTTTGTGACTTTGTTGCAAGAAGAAATTTCTGAGATCTGTCTCCTCTGGTTTCCACTGGCCATTTCCTATCATTTCTTTCTTTGATGCCCTGCTATGATAGCTTTCCATCTGACTTCAGTCTTTGCAAAGGGTTCCCACTTAGTGTACAATTATCTCTTTCTGAAACTGAATATTTGCTGTTTATTTCTGAGAATTATCAGCTCTAGATCCCTTCCACACTCCCCATGTGGCCTTGTCTATAGTCATAGAGGTTTTGTCTTAGTTGCTTTATTAGTTTCCTAGGGCTACTATAACAGATTACCACAAAATGGATTGCTTAGAAAACAAAAATTTATTATCTAACCATTTTGGAGGCTAGAGGTCCAAAACTAAGCTGCAAACAAAGACACACTCCTTCCAATGAATCTAGGGAAAGATCCTTCCTTGCCACCTCTAGGTTCTGGTGGTTGCCAGCAATCTTTGGCATGCCTTGGCTTGTGGTTACATGATTTCAATCTCTGCCTCTGTCTTCATATGGATGTCTTCCCTCTATATGTATCTGTGTCCAAACTTCCCTCTTCTTAGTCGACATCAGAATGGGACCCACCCTAGTCCAGTATGCCTTTATTTTAACTTGATTACGTCTACAAAGACCCTATTTCCAAATAAGTTTATAATTACAGGTTCTGGGGGGATATGTTTTTTTTGGAGACACTATTAAACGCAATATAGTTACATATGTCCCTGCTTGCATGAAATTTGAGGGTTTTACTCTCTTTCTACAAGCTCAATGTTTATAATTTATGGAGACCCCCTCTTTTTTATTAGTCATGCTACAGTTTTCGCAAGGATAAATGCTAAGATGCATAACCTAACTAGCTGCCACAGACCTACCATATTCTTTCCTCAGATTTTGACACACAAGTTGAGTGGTTCTCAGACTTCATCCATAGGGGCTTATATATCTATTTATAGGCTTGATATCCTAATTAGGAACCCTTTCTGTACACAGTTGGCCCCCTGGAGCATTCTGCTAAGAGATAATCTTTCATACTCTACAGTTTTGAGAACAGTAAGGAAGGAAAGCTAGTTTTCTTAAATATTGTCTGCTGAATTTTAGAGCTGATGTTCCTAATGCCTCCTTAGTTATCAAGAATTAGAGTACTTATCTCTTGCTTTGAACATTCCAAGTAGTTTTAAATTTAGACTGTATTAAGATATGTCAAAAGAGCCTATAATGGAATGATATTATTATCAGAACAAATAATTCACAGGATTAATATTCTCCCAAATTTTAGGCTCCACTTAACTTTCCAAGGAAAGGACAAGATCATATTCAAAAAGAATTTAAATGTAAGGGATTAAACATTTTCCACACATATAGCCATTGAGACTAGAGGAGCTGGAAATCCAAAATATACAGGTAAAAAGGAAACAAAGGGTGATACAGGTGCTATTGTGTGGAATGCCTTCAATGCTAACATTTTCTATATTATTGTTTGTTGTGATTATACCCTAGAGCACAAGGGAAGGAGATTTAATGGAAAAAGTTGAAAAATGTTTTTCTCTCCATGTGTTTGGTTACCAGTCGTAAAAAAATACTATATAACACTTCCTTAGTATATGAGCTGTGTTAGTTGATCTAATTACATTCCTGATCATTAGTGGAATGCCATAATTTATTAATTTCACAAATATTTATTGAATGCCTCTTGGGTTCTAGGCACTCATCTAGATGCTGGGGAAACAGTGGTGAATAAGAGAAACCAAATGCCTGCCCTCAGGGAACTTGCATTCTAGTAGGTGAGATGCAGGTCAACAATAAATATTAAAAATGTGAGGTTATGATTTTAAAAAGAAAAGCAAGATGAATAATGTCTGAAGATCTAATGTACCGCATGATGACTATAGTTGATAACACTGTATCATTGAAATTTCTTGAGAATAGAACTTAGGTGGTAACATACTCATACACACACACATATATATACTTAAATTTATATATTTATATATATATAGCATAAATGTAGTGAAAGATGTGTTAATTAACTAGACTAACTGTGTGGGAGGGTATGTTTTACAATATATACATTATCAGATCATTATGATATACATTTTATATATCTTATAATTTTGTCAATTATGCCTCAATAGAGCTGAAAAAAAGAATTTCAAAGAAAGTGTGAAGAAAAAAAAATTAAGGACATGGAGAACAGCAGATTATTTTAGCTAGGGCAGTTGTAGAAGGCGTCTCTGAAGGGATACTAATTAAACAGACTAAATAATGTGAAGAAGTAAACTATGCAAAGAATTGAGGGGAAAATAAAATTCCAAGTCCAGAGTAATATCCATTTGAATATATATATATAATTATATGGACATATATATATATATATATTTGAATATAAGAAAATATCCATTTTCAAAGGATAGTAAAAATGCAAAGGCTGCTGAAATTAATTGGGTAAAGGAGACAACAGGGTCAGATGATAAGACTTCTAAGGCCATGATAAGTTTGGATTTATTTTAAGTGTGATGGAAATCTCCTAAAATGGCTTTGAACAGGAGTATGGTATAATCTGATTCCTTCAGCTGCTAGGTAAAGGATGAAGAGGTGGCAATGGTAGAATCAAGGAGGCCAGTTAGGAGGCTAACATAGGCACCTAGACAACAGAAACTACTGGTATGGACTAGAATGTTAGGCTGCAGATAAAGAGATGGAGGAGCGGTGCCTTGGTGGCTCAGTTGGTTGAGCATCGGACTCTTGATTTCAGCTCAGGTCATAATCTCAGGGTCATGAGATTGAATCCTGCATCAGGCTCTGTGCTCAGCCAAGAGCCAGCTTGAGATTCTCTCTCTCTCCCTGTACCCCTCCCCCTGCTTATGCTCTAAATAAATAAATGAATAAAATCTTTTAAAAAAATAGTGGGTATGTGGAAGAAGTGTATGAATGTCTCTAGAGGTAAGAGGAGAAAAAATAGGAATAATAATAATAAACTATATTTTATACACATATATACATATGTATGCATTATGAATTATATATTATAATTGTAATATATGTATATATAATACATTATAATGTGTATCACATTTGTGTATTATGTGTGTATATACCCATACGCATGGCATTTAATGAGCTTATGTAGGAGGTAAATGTAGAGAAGGAAAAATATCTGAGGAACACTGTGACTCTCCAACAATTAAAGTTCAAGAGCAACACTGAGAGCCAGGCGAAGAAATTGAAAATCCAGGTCATTCAGTTCAAGGGAAATAAGGAGGTTAGACAGTCCTAAAGCACAAGAGAAGAAAATGCATCAGCAAGGAGAAAATGATCATTTGAGTCAACCATTGCTGAGATGAAAACTGAGAATTGACCATTAGATTTGGCAGGATGGATGTTTTACTGGTGACTCTGTGAAGAACAGTTTCCTAGGAGGACAAAAGTCTGATCAGAGTGGGTTAAAGGCAGAATGGGAATATTCTGGGTAAGATGACAAAGTACATTTTGATGTACTCTCTTGGTTCTTATACAATAGGAAAGTTAGAGAAAACCTGAAAAGAGAAAGCAAAGGCATAGCTGGACTATAAATAGAAGGCAAAACAAAAACCCCCCATGGACTAGAAAGGAAACAGTATGGTGATTGAGGAACCAAGCCTGGACATGTGTCCTGGAAGCTGGTAGTAGGCAGACCGTGGCTTACCTCCTATCAAGTAAAAGAGATAAAAAACATGCCAGTGGTGATGCCTTTTAGGAAAACATGAAGTTAGGGAATTTGGGAAGAGTGTGACAGCTTGGTCACCAGACTAATTAGCTTGGGGGGGGTGGATGAAGGTAGTGATAAACCTGTTAGAGAGGAAGGATTGAGAAGGGATGCATTGAGAGAGAAAAATAGACAAAATTCCTCACCTAAAAATCAAACTTGCAAATCAATATTTCATAAGAAATGAATAAATCTAAGGAAGGTAGGCAACAAAATCAATATTTAGAATATAGACTTACTTCTGATGAACTTAATTATATGGAACAATCTGACAAAGACTTCAAAATAAGTAAGCCTGTGTGCTCAAAAAGAAAATGCATTTTTCGCTTAAAATGTAAGAATAAGAAAATATTAAACACACAACTATAAAAGTAAAGTGAACAGGAGAATATATAAAAAGACCAATTAGAAATTTTGGAAATAGAGTCCTAATAGCTGCCAGAAAGAAAGGACAAATTACCTTCGGATCAATGGCAGTAGACTTCTGTGATTGCATGTTTCTCACCAGTAGCATTAGATGACAGGAAATGAAGGAGCAGTGTCCTCAATGCGCCCAGGGAAAGAAAAGAGCAGATAGATTTATATACCCAGCTGAACACTTTCTTGAGATTAGGCAAAAAAATGATATTTTAAGAGTTTGCCACTCAGACCTTCATTAAATACACTTTTAAAGTATCCTAGAAATATATAATTCAGCAATGAGGTAGGACATAAAGAATAGCAAGTGAGATTTGTCCTCACTTACTTAGCAAAGACGAGTCAACATAGATCTCATAACAGTTTAAAGGGATAGACCCATCTTTTCAATATGTACAGAAAAAAAATCATTCAACAAAAATATAGTAAATATTCAAAACAAGTTCTTAACAGACTAGTAAAGAGAATTTCTTTACCTTATCTATAAAAACCTTACCTTATTATGATTATTAATAACATTTGAGAAATACTTTTAAAATCAGGACCCAGACAGATGCCTGCCATTTCTACTTCTGGCCAATACTCTGCTTAAGATTCTAGCAAATGGAACAAGAAATCAGAAAAGAAGAGGTAGTAAGAATTAAGAGGCTTAGGTAAAACTTTTTTTTCCTATATGATACAATGTGTATGCTGAAAATCCAAACGACTTTACAAACTCTTAAACCTAAAAATAGAGGGGGAAAAAACATAAAAATATCGTGGGATACAAAATCAAAATATTAAGATCAATAACATTCTTATTTGTAATTTAAAAAACAACTGGAAAATGAAACTTCACCTAAACCTCACCCTTTATACAAAAATAAATTTATAAAACATAAAACCATAAGATATTACACACACACAAAAAAGAAAATTCTTGGGGTCTAGGGCAAGGCAAAAAGTTCTTAGACTTGGCACCCAAAGCATGTTCTATCAAACTTCGTAAATTTGACCCCATCAAAATTAAAAAGTATTGCTCTGCAAAAAGTCCCCTTGAAGAGGATGAAAAGACAAGCTACGGACTTGGCTTATAAACAGTTTTTCCTTCACAACATCTTATGTGCAGTGAGAATCTACAGTGCAAGTAACACTTCTTATCTGGCAGTTCTGTCATTCTACAACTTCATTTATGAGGCTATAACTTTTTGTAGCATCCTGAGTTTTCATAAATCTGATTCAATATGTTTGATGGTAATGACCACAGTACCTGAGAAAGGAGTAATTTCTTAAGTAGAGCACAAATTGTTCCATAAATGCTTTAACATCTCAGAAGCTATACATAGGTTAGCATTTCCAAAAAGGACAGTCCTAAATGAATAATGACATATCAGTGACACTAGCTCTTTATTTACCTTAACCATTTATTGACAAGATGAGGGAACTAAAAGAGAAAAATAGGAGATCTTGGGACAATATTCTTTAAAAGGGTAAAGCGTTTATAGGATTCAGGGTCTAGGAAAAGTAGAAAGTGCAACACAAATCAAGCAGATACATGTCAGCGATTCATTAGTTCGGGGTACAAATAAGTGTACACAAGCCAGACGGTTTTTGAATGTTGGAAAGGAATGGAAACTGAGCAGGGAATGAGGAAACCTGAGTTTTCTTCTTGACTTAACTGCTGGAAGGTCGGAATAATTCACTTCATCTCTCAAATTCCTTTTCGCGTTTTTCAAATGAGGTGGCGGTCCTTGGGGTACCGCTGAGATCCTGTCCAAGGGTGAATTTCTCTGAGGTCCGCCTGCTGGCCATAGAGGTGAAATGACTCTCTGCCTCCTGTACCACACTTTGGGACCCTATTGGTTTTGCCAGCGACACTGCCAAGAGTAATATCGAGTGACACCCAAATAAGATCCCGGAATCCAATTGGCTTTGCTTTTCTCATTTCCAGAGTGCTATGTTCTAACAAATTCAAAAGTTCTTCAATTTATAAATTCCACCCCTGAAGCAAAGGGAATCAAAGTACTTGTGGCATTTGAATCTCTGTACCTGGGGAATGATTTATTGTGTTTGAATTTTCATTGTGTTTCTATTGGGGGAAATAGGCTTCTGGGTAGAGTAAACATTTCCACAGTGTGAAAATATGCTCCAAGCAGCCCTGAGCATGTGCCAAGAAATTCTAATATTGCTTGAAAATTATTATTGCTCCATTAAGGATCCCTGAATTTCTGAATATTCAATATAACCATGTGATTAATTTATACCTCCTCAACTCTAGATGACTGCTTTCCAAATGCTCTTTAATTTCAGTACATTTACAAAATAATTAAAATGCAATTTACCAGGTTTTAAGAGTGTTTGCAATAGATGTTCATAAATGTTTCAGGTAGCACTACTTTCTGGGTTTTTCCTAATAGTGTCTTCCTCCCCTCCAATCCTTTTAATTCAACACTTAACAGGTATAGCAATTCTCATAAATAAACATGTGAATTGATTGAAAGAAGTGATTAAATGGCATTCAGAGGTTAGTGCTCTAGCATTTATTTCCTAGAAAGTCTATTAAATGTTTCAATTAAAAAGAAAGGAGGGGAAGCTCACAATCTGAAATTAGGGTCTTTGAATTAGTGTTATATTAAAGAAATGGCTCCCTGGGCGCCTGGGTGGCACAGCGGTTGAGCGTCTGCCTTCGGCTCAGGGCGTGATCCCGGCGTTGTGGAATCGAGCCCCACGTCAGGCTCCTCCGCTGTGGGCCTGCTTCTTCCTCTCCCACTCCCCCTGCTTGTGTTCCCTCTCTTCGCTGGCTGTCTCTCTCTCTGTCGGATAAATAAATAAAATCTTAAAAAAAAAAAAAAGAAAGAAATGGCTCCCTTAGAAGGGGTAGAGGTTATGGTTAAGGTTGAGGGGGAAGAAAGAACAGAAGGATTAAGTCACACCACTTAGAATCCTTTGTCTGTAGAAAAGACCTTTCCATCTGATTAAGTGAAGATGAATGAATGAAGAATCCCAGTGTTCTTATTTAATCAGCTTAATCACCTTGAAAAATTGAGGTAGTTATTCTGCCTACCGGGCATGAAGGGCCTAAGTGATATTTGCCAAGTTGTGTTAACGCCTTGATAATCAAGTTGTACCTTTTACCATAGATTCAGGCTGACAACATATGCCCCTAACCTACTTACTTTACTTTGAAATTACTCTGAATTGGCATCGTTACTGAAGCTTCAGAAAGGAAAAAGATGACCTAGGAACAGGTCTTACTGTTTTTAATGTTTTCAAGTATCTTCCAGAATATGACAGAGAAAGAGGGTATCTATGTGTCATGTTATCCAGTCCTGAGACCTAACTGAGAATTTAAACCTGAGATCTTACTGCTTGGGATGAAATGTTTAGTTTGTTTTATTTGTTTTGTTTTGTTTTGTTTTGTCTTATTAGAAAGGGGAGGGGCGGGGGGAAGGGAAGGAGAGAGTGTTAAGTAGGCTCCATGCCTAGCATGGAGCCCAACATGGGGCTCAGTCTCATAACCCTGAGATCATGACCTGAGCTGAAACCAAGAGTAGGACGCTTACCCAACTGAGCTATCCAGGTGCCCCTTTATTTTGTTTTTTCTAAAGTAATCACTCTGCCCAAAATGGGGCTTGAACTCATGACCCCAAGATCAAGAGTCATATGCTCTTCCAACTCAGCCAGCCAGGTGCCCCTGAAATGTTTTTTGTTTTTTTGTTTTTGTTTTTTTTAGTAACAGTAATACCAGTGGTGTCGATAACAGCAAGTTAATGAGAGGGTCATATACTCCTCAGTGGCTTTGACTCATTGTTTTTCTTTCTTATTCATTTTTATGAAGTAGATACTAGTATTATACTACATTAGGCTGAGAAGTAGCTTGTAGAATTTAAGTCTCTTCCCCAGGGTCCCCTGGTTGGGAGGAATTGGAGCCCTGAGGAATGCACACCCAGGGCCAGTGCCTCTGGAACCAGCTGTGGCTCCATTATTACCCAAGAATGGCTAGGTCAACAGGACATTGTATTCCTTCTGTGTTATCTTCAAAACCATCAACTAAAACTTAAATCTAGTTTCTATTGTCTTCTCTGTGAAGACAGTAAAGTATCACAGAGTCATTTTGAATGATCCTAATTTAGGAAGTCTTTCCCACTTTGGAGGAGATGAAGTATGAATTTTACTATACCTGAGTTTACAAAGTTGTTTTCTTTCTTTTTTAAGATCTTATTTATTTATGAGAGAGAGAGAGCAGGAGCAGGGGGAGGGGCAGAGGGAGAAGGGGACTCCCCACTGAGCATGGAGCCCTACACGGGGTCTGATTCCAGGACCCCAAGATCATGATCTGACTTGAAGTCAGGCACTTAAATGACTGAGCCACCCAGGCACCCCACAAAGTTGTTCTGTCCTTTTATAAACATCATATTTTTTTAAAAAGATTTTATTTATTTATTTGACACAGAGAGAGAGATAGTCAGCAAGAGAGGGAACACAGCAGGGGGAGTGGGAGAGGAAGAAGCAGGCTCAGAGCGGAGCAGGGAACCCCACACAGGGCTCAATCCCAGGACTCTGGGATCACGCCCTGAGCCAAAGGCAGACAATTAACGAATGAGCCACCCAGGCTCCCCTAAACATCATATATTTTATTAACCTCTGTTTTTTCTCAAAAATACTTTATTGGTTATTCCTTCCAAAATATTAGTACCATATGAATAAGATACACATAAAGAAGAAAAATACATTCTTTGCATATAAATTTTATAAGAAAATTTTCTGAATTGTTCACAAAACAATGTTGGCAAAAGTAGGATAATGTAGCATTTTTGTTTAACAATGTCTAAATATTATAAGAAAAAAATTCTAACAAAACAGCTCATTGTAGAAGTCAAGTGACAAACAGAAATATTTACTCAAATGCTTCTTGACATTGACTAAAAAATACAAATGATCTGTAGTGACAATGCATTTTCTATAATTGTGTTTTTGCATGCACTTAAATAGAAGGGAGATTACAGACATATCCAGAATCTAAGAACGTATGGGTGCACCCTGAAAAAATTACATGCTGTGCCATTCTTATAGGAAATGCTGTGGATTTTAAGCACTGTGCTAGTATATTTTAATTTTTAAAATATTCATTTTGAGGGGCACTCAGTCACTTGAGTGCCTGACTCTTGATTTCAGTTCAGGTCATGATCTCAGGGTCATGAGATCAAGCCCCCTGTGGGACTCCATGCTCAAAGAGGAGACTGCTTAAAAATTCTCTCCCTCTGCCCCTCCCCCCCCACTTTGCAGGCACAAGCTTTCTCTCTCTTTCTATCAAAATAAATAAATGTTAAAAAAATATATTCATTTTGAGACATTGTACAATTTAAGCTGCAGTTAACCCAGTGTAGTTATTGCAAAAACACAAATTGATTGATTGATTGATTGATTGGCAGAGAAGATGGGACTACCTACCTGCCAAGTTTTATTTGTCCATTGCAACAAATAAAGTTTGTGTATGGGGATTAAAGCTAGAATATTTCATAAGAGTTAAATATATTAATAACTATGTTTAAGAAAGTCTTCTAGTGAATTCTGTCAATAAGAATATCTCAATTTCCACAAATATGTTTAGTTTTTTCATAGTTCCAAGCCATAATAAACAGGTGAGCACTTTGAAGTTTAGGGCTGTAAGTTGCCTGAGGACAAGAGATGGCTCTCTTTCACACTGCAGGCTGAGCAAATGTCACTGCATTAATAACAGTTATAGTTATGAAATATTACAATTGTGAACTGACTCTAATGCTGTTTATCTCTTTGTAAAAATATTAGGCTTTGTTAAAATATCAGAGTAACCACAATCTAGACTATACGTCTATTAGTATGCTAGGACTGTCATAACAAACTACTACAAATTGGGTGGTTCAGACAAACATCTTTCTTTCAGTTCTGCATGGTAAAGGTCTAAGATCAAGGTTCTATCAGGGTTGGTTTCAGGTGAGATCTATTCCTGAATTTTAGATGACAGTTTTCTCATTGTAATCTTACATGGCCTCTCCTCTCTGTTCCTGAGGACACATATCTCTGGTGTCTCTTCTTCTTATAAGGGTACCACTCCTGTCAGATTAAGGCCTCCTTTATGACCTCATGTAAACTTAATTACTTCCTTATATGCCCTGTCTGCAAATATAGTCACATTAGGGGTTAAAACTTCAATATATGAATTTTGATAGAACACAATTCAGTCCATAACAATACATATGAAGCCATATTTGCTTTTAAGCATCCTCAGTGGTGATGATGATTGTAAATCACTGACTTGAAGAATATTCAACTAGGAAAATATTTCAGTCAACAATTCAAAAGGTGATCAATAGTTAGATCTTTAATCAAAAAGCAGCAAGCCAATAGGAGATAGAGTAGTAAGAAGAGGTTTTAAACCATCAAGATGGTAGTAGAATGGCTGAATTCCATTATCTAAAGTGCTCTGTATAACGGAGGGAATATAAAATCTCAGTTCCTGAGGGAGTTAAGCTAATGAAAGTGTAACCAGGGGAAATTAAGGCCGACTCCATTTTTAGGATTGGGATGGACTCTCACTCAGGGGAGCAAGCAAGAACCTAAGGTAATAATAGGGCCAGAGTGAGGCTAATTTAGACCAAATTAGGTGAGTTTTATGTTGGAAGAAGTACAAGTACAATATCACAAACTCCGTGCTAGATTCTTGGCACAGTACTTCATGTAATTCACACAACTGCATAAAGTTACCACTTGCATACTGTGGATAACATCTGTACTCAGGTAGGGTAGGCAACTAAGCCAAAGGATGTACATGTAGTAAGTCAAGAAAGGTAAGGAGCAAACCTTGTTTTCTTTCTGTTAAATCTCATGGTCTTTCCACACTACAAATAGGGTTTTCTATATTAAATACAATGGGAAAGACATGGAAGGTCTTACAACTATGCCCCTCCACTGAATGAAAAGTAGTCAATAACCATTTGTGTACTAGTCAAATGAAGAAGAAGGTATAGTCTGGAATAGATTTTGGGGATTAATAAATGACCAACTCCAGTAGTTAGATAAATATAATGCTAAAAGGCAGGAAAGTCATTACACATAAAGGCTAGACTTAAAAAGAAAACCCACTAATAAAGAAAGAGAGTGCAGTTGACCCTTGAACAAAGTGGAGATTAGGAGCACCAACCCCCCACCATGCAGTCAAAAATTCACATGTAACTTTAAATTAATTTTTTATTTAGAGAGAGAGTATGAGTGTGCAAGTGGGGAGGGGGGAGAGGGGCAGAGGGAGAGAATCTTAAGCAGACTCTAGGCTCCACACAGAGCCCAACTCAGGGGTTGATCTCATGGACCCTGAGATCATGACCTGAGCAGAAATCAAGTGTTGGACGCTTAACCGACTAAGCTACACTGGAGCCCCTCACATATAACTTTGACTCCCTCACAACTTAACTACTGGTAGTAACCGGTATGGTAACTACTGTCAGCCTACTGATAACAATCAATTTGTACATACTTTATATGTTATATGTATGATATACTGTATTCTTACAATAAAGTAAGTTAAAGAAAAGAAAATGTCATTAAGAAAATCATAAAGAAGAGAAAATATATAATAAAGTAAGTTAAAGAAAAGAAAATGTCATTAAGAAAATCATAGAGAAGAGAAAAAATGAATATACATTCATTGGGGAAAAAAATCCAAATGTAAGTGGGCCCATGCAGTTCCAACCCATATTGTTCAAATGTCAGCTGTGTAAGACAGAGACAAAAGTGGAGTCAGCAAAATAAATAAAGAAGATAGGAAGGTTGAAGAGTTTCAGTTCTACAGTTTTCTTTAGCACTTAGCACATGCCGGAAGGTGATATCTTGAAGTGCTGCTAGAGGTCATCTGAGTAAAAGGTCACTCAACCATTGAGCCCCATAGGATAGCATCTGCCAACAAGCACTTAAATTCTCTTTTCTGATGTTGATAATGATATATTGAAGCTATAATCTGCTGTCTTTCAAATGGATATAATGAAATTCTTGGAATTCTAATAAATGGACAAAGCAAGAGACTAAAGTAGCAGAAAGGAAGATCTCTATATTGATAGTTTCTTGTCAGTACTACTTAGATTCATAAATTAATGCTTTAAGAAAGCCACGTGTACTTTTGTAAATTCTAAATCATTTATAGGGATTTGCAGTGAGCCCAGGGTACCTCACACACGTAACCTGCCCACTAAAGAAGAAACTTATTTTGAATACCTGTTATTTTTCTTTTCTAATATGACAAAATATTGGAAAAGCTGGCTTTACAATGAAACCTTCACTGTCGTGCTAGTTTTGCTGTAAGTCACAAAATAAAATACTTAAAATTACTTAGAAAAAATAGATACTTGCCCATGCTACAGTTTTTTTAATTCTTTTTTTTCCTGTATTAGAATCTTATTATAAGCATTTTTAATAATTCAGTCTGTGTAGTACATCAAAGGCTTTTGGAGTCCTTCATCTTGAATATAGCAACTGTTATCACTTAAATGTATATTCTTTCAGATGTTTTCTGAACAAATGTCAACCTACATACGTATAAATGAAGACATATATGTATTGTTTAAACAAAGCTTGAATCACACTTATACATGGTCCTGAAACTTGACCTTTTCTTTACTAAGATATCTTGGCCATCTTTTGCTGTCAATATATATTGTTACATGTCTTTATTGGAGTGGGGGAAGATAAGGAATTCAGTTTTCACATTCAAGTTTGAGATGTCTATTAGATGTCCAAGTGGAATGCTGGGTAGGATGTATAATCCTGGAGTTCAGGAGAGAGAACCATTGAATATGCTTTAGGGATGGAAAGGTTGAGTTCTGCACCACTCCAGTTCCCATTGCTATGGGGGTTTCTTACAGCAGACTGGGGAATATGCCCTGCCCTCCTGAAGACTTTGGCATAGATAAGGAAGACTATTTGGTAGGAAGGGATAATTCCTTATTGCAAAGACAATTCAGGATTGTTTTTTGTTTGTTTGTTTTTTTAATAACTGCTCATTGTTCTCCAAAATGAAGTAAGATTACTGATTCCTACTGAACTCTCCAGGATAAAAGGCCTCAGTCAGCCAGAGGTATCATCCATGGGGCATCTCCTTTGGAATACCTCTTAAGCTATATGTCTTTGCTGCCTATCCAGGCCTTGATGCTCAAGTTTCTTCAACTGCTAAATGTGGAAACAAGATCCAAACTAAGTGTGTTTTTTTAATTCCATATACTGTGGACTTTCCATTACACAGAGCTTTCTCTCTTCTTTGTAGCTCTTTTGAATTTTATAATGCTATAGAAAAATAAATAAAATTGAATCAATCAAAATCAATTGCCTAATGGCTCTAGAGAAGGCTCTAGAGAAGGTGATTTAATGAATCAGCTAGAATTGGTTATCACAGGGAGGAATACCCTTGCAACTGGCCAACATGACAATTTTTCTTATACTCTGAACTATCCATATAACATAAACACCCAGAGAGTAATTGTGCCTGGAAATGAACACAGTACTGTAAGCAAAGATATTTTTATGTATGGTGTAAATGAGTAAATCATGTTTAAAATTAATGAAGAAGTCATCCAGAATATGTGGGATTTTAGTGGGGGAGGAGGAGGTTCTAAAAGTCCTCAATTAAAACTGGAAGGTCATCTTCACAATTTTAGGATGTCACTCCATTAATCATTCATTAGAACTTATTCTTACAATTGAACATGTTGGGTATAAGATAATACATCTAATAAATAAAGGAACTGAGCTTCCAAGTTAGGATTTGCCTAAAGTAGGTTTGTTAGTAAAGTAAATTTAAAAAATTAATTTTTTTAAAAAATTAAAGTAAATTTTGTTAGTAAAGTAGTTCAAACTGGGCCTCAATTTTCTTGAATGGAAAATGAAAAATTATAATAACTTGTGATGGAGCATTGCTGGGATAATCACATATGACTATGCCATATAGATAAAACACCTTGAAATCTGGATATTGTTACTCGTATTGTTATTATTAATGACGAGAGGAATTTATCCACTGGTCAGGGCAACTACTGAAGTGGTGTTGTTATGCCTAGAGATATAACAGAAAATAAGGGAAATATCCTTGCATAAGAATAATTCCTTTTCAGGTAGAAGATAGGAGGAATACCATTCAGTTGGTGTTATCACTGATTTTGGATGATAGTTAGTTGCAACAAATGGCGGTTTTTACCCGAAGAAAATCTTCCTCTTCTCTGTTACTAAGCTGAAAAAATAAGATTGGAAAATATATAGATCACTAAAAAATATGTGATTCATAATACAGGAGCAAGTTAAATAGAAACTGGACTGGGTCAATATATAAAGAATCTGAAAATTAAGTTAGACTAATTTTCCCTAATATAAGGCTCAGAATTAGAGTGTACTAATGCCCATTATATTTAATTGCTCAATGTAGCAATTGTTAGCCTAAGGTCAAAAATAGAAACATAAATGTTCAGTAGGGGACAAAAAGCCTTCCATTTCTACTGAATAGTCATTTATAATTTCTAATTATAACTTGACCTGTTTCTAAAAAAACATTGAAGTGGCTTCCAATTCAGTGTGTTACTGGTCATGAATTAAGATCTTAATGAAGCAGACATTCAACTTATCAAAACCTAGAAAAATCTTACAGTGTTATCTAGCAAATTTGCTCATAGCTTTCTTAACTCCTGCTTGTCCTTAAACATTGTCAATAAAGATGAAACCATGGCTGCTGAGGAACATTTTGTTTACTTTATTCCCTTTGGCCCTCCTGAAGGTCAACTTCTGTGTGTTGAGAGTCTTCTTTGTTCTGTGGAAAATGTTTGATATTTTCCCCCTTAGCTTATGCTTTCTGGATTGTTTTTGGTAATGTTTTTAAACATCAGATCATTTGCTCAATATGTGTGGCCAAATTATTATAACTGCTTAATTATTTAACTAATACGGTTGTTTCTTTTGCTTCTTCCACCACTAGGCTAGTTTTTATTTGTCTATTACCATATTCTAAGTCCCTCTTACATTGTCCCACATCTAGTTAAATAATTTGGTTTCTCATCTCCACTCACTTAAATCCTTCCTTCCACTTGTTTTGGTCTTCTAGGTGTCCTTTAATGTTCATGACATTTCCTCTGTGTGTAACAGCACGTGGCATCCTCCTCCAAGCCATCATTGGACCTCCCTATGAAGACCTTCTCACTTCACTTAGCTTATACCACATCCTTCTTCTGTCAGTTCTCAGCCTCGTTTCCCAGCTAAGGTACAAGCTGACTTAGGGTACTGACAATGATGTAATTTTTTTTTTTTTTTACAGTGACTGTTTTTACTATCTGGCACATATCAGGTGCATAACAAATAAGTGAAAAAATTCTATTTTATCCATCTTTGTGATGGAACTAAAAGCTTTTTTTTTTCTTTTTTTAGGGAAAATGTAGTGGAAAAATATAGCAGCAAAAGAACAGTGGGACTAGAAACAGATGAAAGAACACTTTTCAAACAACCACATTAGAACTGTGCCAATGTAAACATGGCCCAGTAGGGGCTTATTTTTTATCTTCCCAGTTTAGAAGCCTTCTGTGTGCACTGGTTACTTCTACACTTTTTTTGGAGTAGGCCTCTTGTGAAGCATTATGCCACACTATGTCTTATCTACCATGACAAGTTGCATTTTTCTACTTATGTTGCTATATATTTGGACAGAGCAATATATCTAAATTAAAAATTCTAGTGGAAAGGGGAACGATAAATAGAAATCCAACACAATGTTTTAAATGGTAAAAAATACTACACAGACTAAATATATGAGTATATGGGAAAATATAGATAAGTGATGGAGGATTTTTTTTTTGGCACTATTCTGAACATTTTCTTATCGTTTTGAGGTTGTCATTAAGAAAATAAGCTTTTTCCTAAAAATATACCTCGAAATACAATTTTTAAAACTAGAATAAATTGCTGGACTGTATGCATTATTGACCTGTCCTTTGATGATAGTTTTTTTCTGTTGTTTGGGGTCTTATTCTATTCTTCACTTTTGGAGCTTGAAATCCAGAGAGGAAGTAAAAGAAATCTGCAGTAAATTTCAGCAGAACCCCAAATTTAAATTCATACCCGGGCCACCTTTGTTTGTTCTGCCTTTCCTAATGTCTTATATATTGGTTAGTATTTGTGATTTTTATTGTTTTGTGGTGTTTCTTCCTTTCTTTTATCTTTTCCATTCTACTGCATCACAGTGTTCCCAAATCTTCATCCTGTTTGTGATTACCATTCTGCCCCACGCCCAGGGAAGATGTGGCAGGTGGCCCATGGGAGTGTTCTAATGGAAGAGCTTTATTAACCCTTTCTTAATCTAAATGATCTCTGGGTTCACAGCGTAAGGTCTAACATTCAATTGTCTTATATGAAGGCAAATATTAACCCATTTTTTATATGACACTTAAGTTTTGCTTTCTTTATAAAAAACCGACTTTTAAGAAAATCAGATTTATTTCCTGAACACTTTCTCTCATAAGCTCTGTTCCCACAAATATGACAGTAATAATGAAAGAAACCTTTTGACTCTAAATAGACATATACTGTATTCCCATATGCCATCACACTAGAGGTGATGCTAGTTGGACCGTTATACATGATACATAAAGGTGTGTTCCAGATGGAAACACCAATAGATTTTTTAAAAATCTACATGCACTGCAAAATGTTCATTTCGGGATTGCCCTCATTAATTACGGTGTCATCTTTTAAATTAGGTATTTTATGAAACTCTTAATTTTTTATGTACATTTAATGTATTTTTATAATGTATTTATGAACTGTTTTGATTGGCTCATTTTGGAAACTTACAAAATTTATAATCAGAGCAGCTTAGAAGTGATTTTAATGGACCCATGATAATACAGAAGGTGTTTCTTTCCATATTGGTTAACAATAACAGCCTGTTGTTTGAGTCAAATTTGTAAAAATTACACCTTAATATGCAAATCCATTTTTTCATTACTGATGTAGAGCAAAGAAAGCCAACAGGATAGCAAACACTAACATTTTGCCTTTAAGTGCTCACAGACATAAAATAAATGAGGCATAGCTATTGATTGTCTTTGGCCTACATTATCTGCACAGAAACTATTAAGGAGGCTTTTCCATCTTCCTTTCATGCCTCATTTTCTCATACTATCTAATGAAGAGCTTCACTTAAACTATAATGTGCTACTCTCCCGAAAGTACATTTTTATGGCACTAAAAAGCAATACTTGTGTATCAAGGACTGTTTTTACTGCTACGTTTATTGGCTTGTTGCACTGTATAAAATTATAAAATATTCTAGAGCTGGGTGGTATTATAAGTTCTCTTAATTAATTTCTGATTTTAAAGTTTATTTTTGTCAATCCAAACAGATATCACTAGAATATTCACATAATTGTGAGAACTCTTCTAAGCCCTCAGAAAATAGAAATTTTATGCTTTGTCATTGCATATACCTTTTAGAACGGTTGGTTGTGGGTTTCAAGTGATAACTGTTTGTAAAAGATATTTTTATTTTTGGACATAGTGAATTTAGTTAGGGTCCCTCTCAATGACTAATGAATGAGCATTTGGATGGAAAACTTGGAATTTCTTTAGGAAGATCTGGACTGGAAATAATAGTGTGTGAGTCTTTAATTGTTGAAACCAAAGGAATGAATGAGATCATTTGGGAAGATGGTGTGGCAAGAGAGAAGTCAAGAGTAGAATCCTGAAAATATTGATATTTAAGGAGTTGAGAATAAACAAGTACCTGTGAGATCACATGGAAATCTAAGGAGGAAAAAAACATGGAAAAGGAGGAAAAAAACATGGAAAAGATGCCACAAGAATGATTTGGGGGGGGTGCTTCTCTCATCTATCTTCCTTCCTTCCTTCCTTCCTTCCTTCCTTCCTTCCTTCCTCTTTCTGTTTCTACCAATTGACCAGAAAATTTATATCTCACTTTTATTTGCATTGCTATGCTTACTCACAAGTTTGTATGTTTATTGGCAATTTGCTTTTCTTCTGTAAATTTGCCTGCATTCTAAATCCATTATATTCTAAATCTGTAGGGAAAAAGCTATAAATTTCTAATAAATAACTTTATCAAGTATCAGCTACTAAGAATATCAACTGTATGTAGGGTGTGGGTTTGTGTATCTCTTAGACTATGCCTCCTATAAACACAACATAGATAGAGAGTTGGATTTGCCTTTCTTTGCTTTTCCTACCCCAAATTGATAGTCTTTGGCTTTTAATAGGGAAACTTAACAAATCCACATTCACATTGCAGTGATCACTATTTCTGGACTGCTTTTGGCATGTTAGCTTAGGGGTTTTTTGTTTGTTTGTTTGTTTGTTTGTTTATTTGCCGTGCTTCCTTTTAATTTCTCTTTTTCCACTTGGCTTTGTTGGATTAATGGAGTGTTCTTTGCTCTATTTATTTTTATGGGTTCACATTTTATTCATCCTATTTCCACTCTTTAGTGGTAGTATTCTTAAAATTTTGCTAAACTTTGAAAAGTTTTATTTTTCACCAACATCTGGAATTATTTAGCATCTATATCCACATTCAAACAAATCAGGGAACTCAGCATGCTCTCTCTTTCACCTGCCCCTGCTTTATTCTTAGTTGAAATAAGTACTTCCTGATTGCTAACAATTTGTGTATGATGCTTCAAGTATATTTTCCTGCAAGTATAGTGATGACAAATTTGCCCACCACTGTTGCTTGAATCTTACACATTGTGTATTTTGGACTATTTTTTCATTTTTCTGGAATATATCCTTTAGAAATTTTTTTTCAGTTGGTAAATAGAATATTATAACCTATTTTAATTTTGCTGTACTACTTACATGCTGTTTTGCTGGGTATGGGATCAGGTTTTTTTTTAAAACATTGCACTATTTTCTTCGTTCTTCTGTGACTTGTAAAATGACATAGAGAGATCTGATCCTCATTTCTTTGGAGATAACCTGTTTTTCTTTTCTTTTTTTTTAAATGATTATTTATTATATTATGTTAGTCACCATACAGTACATCCTCGGATTCCGATGTAAAGTTCGATGCTTCATTAGTTGCGTATAACACCCAGTGCACCATGCAATACGTGCCCTCCTTACTACCCATCACTGGTCTATCCCAATCCCCCAACCCCCTCCCCTCTGAGGCCCTCAGTTTGTTTCTCTTAGTACATAGTCTCTCATGTTTCATTCCCCCTTCTGATTACACCCCTTTCTTTATCCCTTTCTTCCCCTACCGATCATCCTAGTTCTTATGTTCCAGAGATGAGAGAAATCATACGATAATTGTCTTTCTCTGCTTGACTTATTTCACTTAGCATTATCTCCTCCAGTGCCGTCCATGTTGCAGCAAATGTTGAGAATTCGTTCTTTCTGATAGCTGAGTAATATTCCATTGTATATATGGACCACAGCTTCTTAATCCAGTCATCTGTTGAAGGGCATCTCGGCTCCTTCCATGATTTGGCTATTGTGGACAATGCAGCTATGAACATTGGGGTGCATATGGCCCTTCTCTTTACTACGTCTGTATCTTTGGGGTAAACACCCAGTAGTGCAATGGCTGGGTCATAGGGTAGTTCAATTTTTAACTTTTTAAGGGACCTCCACACTGTTTTCCAGAGTGGCTGTACCAACTTGCATTCCCACCAACAATGTAGGAGGGATCCCCTTTCTCCACATCCTCTCCAACAATTGTTGTTTCTTGCCTTGTCTATCTTTGCCATTCTAACTGGCGTAAGGTGGTATCTCAGTGTGGTTTTGATTTGAATTTCCCTGATGGCTAATGATTTTGAACATTTTTTCATGTGTCTGTTAGCCATTTGTATGTCTTCATTGGAAAAGTGTCTGTTCATATCTTCTGCCCATTTTATGATTTGTTTATTTGTTTCTCGTGTATTGAGTTTGAGAAGTTCTTTGTAGATCTTGGATACCAGTCCTTTATCTGTGGTGTCCTTTGCAAATATATTCTCCCATTCCGTGGGCTGTCTCTTAGTTTTTTTGACTGTTTCCTTGGCTGTGCAGAAGCTCTTTATCCTGATAAAGTCCCATAAGTTCATTTTATCTTTTATTTCTCTTGCCTTTGGAGATGTGTCGTGAAAAAGGTTGCTCTGGCCGATGTCATAGAAGTTGTTGCCTATGTTCTCCTCTAGAATTTTGATGGATTCCTGTCTCACATTGAGGTCTTTCATCCATTTGGAGTTTATTTTTGTGTATGGTGTGAGAGAGTGGTCAAGTTTCATTCTTTTGCATGTAGCTGTCCAATTTTCCCAGCACCATTTATTGAAGAGACTGTCTTTTTTCCACCGGATGTTTTTTCCTGCTTTATCAAAGATTAGTTGCCCAAAGAGCCGAGGGTCCATTTCTGGGTTCTCTATTCTGTTCCATTGGTCGATGTGTCTGTTTTTGTGCCAGTACCATGCTGTCTTTGTGATCACAGCTTTGTAGTACAGCTCGAAATCCGGCATTGTGATGCCCCCAGCTTTGTTTTTCCTTTTCAACAGTTCCTTGGAGATTCGGGGCCTTTTCTGGTTCCATACAAATTTAAGGACTATTTGTTCCAGTTCTTTGAAAAATGTCCTCGGTATTTTGATCGGGATAGCATTGAAAGTGTAGATTGCTCTGGGTAGTATGGACATTTTAACTATGTTAATTCTTCCAATCCATGAGCATGGAATATTTTTCCATCTTTTTATGTCTTCCTCAATATCTTTCAAAAGTGATCTATAGTTTCTAGCATATAGGTCCTTTACGTCTCTGGTTAAGTTAATTCCAAGGTAACGTATGGTTTTTGGTGTTATTGTAAATGGGATGGATTCCCTAATTTCTCTTTCTTCAGTCTCGTTATTCGTGTATAGAAATGCAACTGATTTCTGGGCATTGATTTTGTATCCTGCCACCTTACTGAATTGTTCTATAACTTCTAATAGTTTGGGAGTGGATTCCTTTGGGTTTTCCATATAGAGTATCATGTCATCTGCAAAGAGAGACAGTTTGACTTCTTCTTTGCCGATTTGGATACCTTTGATCCCTTTTTGTCTTCTGATTGCTGTTGCAAGGACTTCTAGTACTATGTTGAATAATAGTGGCGAGAGTGGGCATCCTTGTCGTGTTCCTGATCTTAAGGGAAAGGCTTCCAGCTTTTCCCCATTGAGAATAATGCTTGCAGTAGGCTTTTCATAGATGGCTTTTATGAGATTGAGAAATGTACCCTCTATTCCTACACTCTGAAGGGTTTTAATCAGGAAAGGATGCTGTATTTTGTCAAATGCTTTTTCTGCATCAATTGAGAGGATCATATGGTTCTTGAGTCTTTTCTTGTTGATATGATGTATCACATTGATTGATTTGCGAGTGTTGAACCATGCTTGCATCCCAGGTATGAATCCCACTTGGTCATGATGGATAATCCTTTTAATGTACTGTTGGATTCTATTAGCAAGGATCTTGTTGAGGATTTTGGCATCCATATTCATTAGAGAAATCGGTCTGTAATTCTCCTTTTTGAGGGGGTCTTTGCCTGGTTTGGGGATCAAGGTAATATTAGCCTCATAGAATGAGTTTGGTAGCTTTCCTTCTGTTTCTATTTTTTGAAATAGCTTTAGGAGAATAGGTATTATTTCTTCTTTGAATGTTTGGTAGAATTCCCCAGGAAAACCGTCTGGGCCTGGAGTTTTATTATTTGGAAGGTTGTTTATCACTGACTCAATTTCTTCATAGTTAATTGGCCTATTTAAGAAATCTATTTCTTCCTGTTTCAGTCTTGGTAGTTTATAGGTTTCCAGGAAGGCCTCCATCTCTTCCAGATTGTTTAGTTTTTTGGCATATAGCTGTTGATAAAAGTTTCTAATAATCCTTGCAATTTCAATGGTGCTGGTCGTGACCTCTCCCTTTTCAGTCATAATTTTAATAATCTCAGTCCTTTCTCTTTGTTTTTGGACAAGTTTTGCCAGTGGTCTATCAATTTTATGGATTCTCTCAAAGAACCAGCTTCTAGTCCTGTTGATCTGCTCTACTGTGGTTCTGGTCTCTAATTCATTGATTTCTGCTCTAATCTTGGTCAACTCCTTCCTTGTCAGTGGGTTAGGCCTGTCCCTCTGTTGCTGTTCCAGTTTCTTGAGGTGAGAATATAGAAACTGCATTTTAGATTTTTCTATTCTTTTGAGTGAGGCTTGGATGGCTATGTATTTCCCCCTTAGGACTGCCTTTGCAGTATCCCATAGGTTTTG
The DNA here is from genome assembly GCF_002007445.2 of Ailuropoda melanoleuca. Lineage (NCBI taxonomy): Eukaryota > Metazoa > Chordata > Mammalia > Carnivora > Ursidae > Ailuropoda > Ailuropoda melanoleuca. Next base: position 19,871,717 of record NC_048224.1, on the reverse strand, counting down.
GACCGTTGTGTATTCATTCTCGTTGGTCTCCATAAATTGTTTAATTTGTTTTTTGATTTCCTGGTTTATCGAGTCATTCTTGAGCAGGATGGTTCTTAGCCTCCAAGTGTTTGAGTTTCTTCCAGGTTTTTCCTTGTGGTTGAGTTCCAATTTCAGAGCGTTGTGGTCTGAGAATATGCAGGGGATAATTTCAATCTTTTGGTATTGGCTGAGACCTGTTTTGTGTCCCAGAGCATGATCTATTCTTGAGAATGTTCCATGGGCATTTGAATAGAATGAGTATTCTTTGGTTCTGGGGTGTAGTGTTCTATATATATCTATGAGGTCCAACTCGTCGAGTATGGCATTCAAAGCCTTTGATTCTTTGCTTAGTTTTTGCCAGGGTGTTCTGTCTATTTCTGATAGTGGGGTGTTGAGGTCCCCTACTATTACTGTGTTCTTATCTATATGTCTCTTTATTTTGGTTAAGAGTTGGCTTGTGTATCTTGCTGCTCCCCTGTTGGGGGCATATATATTAATAATTGTCATATCCACTTGTTGAATACTTCCTTTAAGAATAATATAGTGCCCTTCTGTATCTCTCTCTATGGCCTCTAGTTTAAAATCCAGTCTATCTGATATGAGAATTGCTACTCCAGCTTTCTTTTGAGGTCCATTTGCGTGGAAGATGGTACTCCATCCCCTTACTCTAAGTCTGAATGCATCTTTGGGTTCAAAATGAGTCTCTTGTAGACAGCAAATGGATGGGTCATGTCTTTTTATCCAATCTGCAACCCTGTGGCATTTTATGGGAGCGTTTAACCATTAACATTGGCCCTGAGAACTGAGAGATAGAATTTTAATGATGCCATGTTGCGTTTAAAGTCTTTGTATCGGTTGTGACTTGCTGCTCTGTATCACTCTTGGGGCCTTTTTACCTTTATAGAGCCCCCCTTAATATCTCCTGTAGGGCTGGTTTCGTGGTTACAAAATTGGTCAATGACTGGCGATTCTGGAAGGTCTTTATTTCTCCATCAATTCTGAATGACAGCCTTGCTGGATAAAGGATACTTGGCTGCATGTTTTTCTCTGAAAGAGCTTTAAAAATGCCCCCCCCCAACCCTTTCTCTCATTCCAGGTCTGTGTAGACAGGTCTGATGTAATTCTGATACCTTTGCCTTGGTACATGAGAAATTTCTTTGCCTTGGCCGCTTTCAATACTGTATCCTTGGATCTAATATTTACGAATTGTGCTATGACGTGACCTGGCGTAGGTTTGTCGNCTTGGTACATGAGAAATTTCTTTGCCTTGGCCGCTTTCAATACTGTATCCTTGGATCTAATATTTACGAATTATGCTATGACGTGACCTGGCGTAGGTTTGTCGTGGTTGAGATTGGGAGGGGTCCTCTCTGCCTCTTGGACACGAATGTTTGTTTCCCTCACTAGATTAGGGAAGTTTTCAGCTACAATTTGTTCAAATATCTCTTCTAGACCTCTGTTTTTCTCCACCCCCTCAGGGATGCCAATGATTCTGACATTGGAACGTTTCATTGAGTCAGTAATCTCCCATAACCTACATTTGTGGGCGTGGATTTTTCTAAGTCCAGCTTCTATTTTCGTTTTTTCCTCTACTAACCCATCCTCCAATTCGCTAACGCGTTCCTCTGCCTTGGTGACCCTGGCCATCAGAGCCTCTAGTTTTGCCTGCATTTGGCTCATAGAATTTTTAATTTCTGTCAGAGTCACTCTCATTTCCGTCCTTAGGGATTCTATATTCTCAGTTACATTTTCGTTGATACTTTTTTCAAGTCTACTCATAATTTTGACCATTGTTACTCTGAATTCCATTTCTGATAATTTGGTTACATCCATACCCATTATTTCTGTGGCAGAGGCCACAGACTCACTGTCTTTTCTTTGCTGGAGGGGGCTTCTCCTTCTTGTCATTCTGATGTGGAGAGGTTGCGGGGTTGTCCAGAGCCCAAATTATTTACTGGGACCCAGGCCGTGCACCCTTGTTATATAGGGATCTTAGAGATGTGGGCTTCTTCTTTAAAGATTTTATTTATTTATTTATGTGGCAGAGAGCCAACCCACGAGAGAGGGAACACAGCTGGGGAGTGTGAGAGGAAGAAGCAGGCCCCAGCGGAGGAGCCCGATGAGGGACTCCTTTCCGGAACACCGGGATCACGCCCTAAGCCAAAGACAGGCACTCAATGACTGCGCCACCCAGGTGCCCCGGGTTGTGGTCTTCTTGATTTTTCAGTCTGCCTTCTGGGGGAGGGGCCTGCCACCCCGATACTCAGTCAACCCTGTTTGGGTAGAGTCTCCGTGTCCCCTGCGAGGGGGGATGGGGATGGGCACGCTGTGAGCCGGTATTTCCAGGCTTTTGTTCTCTGGCGGCTTTCCCTGGCGGTCTGCTGTGCCTCTTCTGAGAGTCAGAGCAGCAGTGGCGGAATCTCAACCTCTGTCATAGAACAGAGGGATTGTAGCCTGTTCTCCACTGATGTTCTGACCACTTTAACTCTGTTACTGTTGGTGCTGCTCAACCCTGCCGCGTCCCGGGATGTGCGCCTCACACCCAGCATCCCAGCCCTCACATCGAGGGCCGGCGCGTCTCTGTCCTTTGTGTTTCTAACGCCACCAGCCGCCAGCCGCCCCCGCGTGCTCCCGGAGCTCCTGGTTTCAGTCTGGATCCAGTGAGCACACCGGGATTCTGGAGTTCTGTGAGATGTCTGGTGGTGCGCACTCCCCGCTCACGGTCCCAGTCTGTTCTCTCCCGGGTGCCAGTCCGATCCTCCGTCCACTCCCCTGTGCAGGTGGCTACCGCTTCCCAGCACCCGAACGCGACGGCTCCCCCACTTCCGTTTATCTTCTNGCTTCCCAGCACCCGAACGCGACGGCTCCCCCCCTTCCGTTTATCTTCTGATATCTGTGCGTGGTTTCATGGCTCCCCGCTTCATACCTCAATACTCAGCACTGGAGATGTTCATTTGTAGAGATCCTGATGTATCTTCCTGCGTCTCAGGCTGATTCCGTGGATGTTCAGGCTGGTCTGGTACCTATCCAGCTCGACTCAGGGGACCGGCTGAAAAAGGGGTCCCCCACTCCTCTGCCATCTTAATTCCATCTCCATTCTTCCTGTGGTGCCGTGAGCCAACAGGGCACCGCGTGAAGGGACGAGGAACTGAAGGACACCGGTACCTCACGCGCAGGCGGTGCAGAGCAGCGTCGGACTGTTTTTCTTTTCTTGTAGCTTTTTACAATTTGGTTTCTGAAATATGGCCACGTTTCTCTTTTTCTTATTCCTTCTGCACAACATTCAGTGACTTCCTTTCTATTTTCAGTCATCTTATTTATTTTTTTTTCATTTTGGGGATCTTGCTTGTCTTCTATTTTATATAAAAGATGTTCTCCTCATAATCTCTGTAATACATCTCTGGAAATTCTATTAAACGAATGTTGGAATGTTCTGCCCCTTAACCCTTCTGTTTTACTTTTCATTTCTTTATTCTATTGTAGTGCATTCTGAAAAAAATGTCTTGCCTCAGTCTTTCAACCAACCAGGCTTCAGTTTATATCCAATAATCTATTTAGCTCACTTAAAAAATTTAGCCATTTATTTTTATTTTCTTCAGAAATTGTTTTAAAATTCGTTTTTATGGCTATGATGGTATCTTTAATCTTGAGGATCCTAATAAAACAAATGGTTTTGATTTTCCTCAAATGTCTGGGGATTCATCGGTTTCTGCAGAGAAACACAGGTTGTGACTATAGGGGCATGCATTCAGTAATAGAAAGGAGGACATGATGTATAATAAGGTGATATGTGTTGGGAGTGGGTTTTCTTGGTGTCGAGGCCCCTATCTTCACTTGAATCCCTGAGTTAGCTGAGGCACAACTCTCCTTGTCCAGTTTAGGTCTAGCTCTGATAGTCTTCCAGTCAAAACACCCATACAAAGGCTCAATTCAGGGTTTCATCTTGGGACTATAAGAGAAAGGATGGTGTAAGAAGAAATGAGGAAGAGGAACAGATGGCTTCTGAGGGGTTAGAATAGAAGACAGAGAATGCCACTTAAGGGAAAAAGCAATACTAAGAAAAGTCTCTGCTATCACAGTTTAGTCTTCTAATCTGGGATCATTTTATTTACTGTCAACAAAAAGAAATTTCTAGAAGATGACATATTTCATGCCACATCTGTGGCTGTGAAGCCACAGCATCCAGTGGGGACATAAAGAGTTATCTACTATTCTCTGGTCAATCTAGAAAACCTTCATGAAAGAGGATTATAGGAGAGAGACATTTTACAAGCATCTGTAGAAATGTCCCATCTCTAACACGGTGGCTCTTCAGTGAAAATGAGATGAAAGAATGCCATTTGTTTTAGGCACCTGGATGGCTCAGTCGTTAAGCATCTGCCTTCAGCTCAGGGCGTAATCCCGGCATTCTGGGATTGAGCCCCACATCAGGCTCCTCCACTAGGAGCCTGATTCTTCCTCTCCCACTCCCCCTGTTTGTGTTCCCTCTCTTGCTGGCTGTCTCTCTCTCTGTCAAATAAATAAATAAAATCTTAAAAAAAAAAAAGAATGCCATTTGTTTAACATCTAACACATGTACTATGTGTATGCTTGGTGCTTTATGATGGTATATCATTTACTTTTCAGAAATGTATCCTCTTCATTTTATACTTGAAGTATTAGTAAGTTAAGGAATTTATCCAAAGTTCTTCAACTGGTAAATGATAAGCCTGGGTTTGAACCTATTATGTCAAAATAAAATATAGATAATTGTTACCTGCCATTTGAATTGAATTCATTGAAATAGAACAAGAAATTTGCCTCATTTGTGTATGAGCAAGAGCCAAGGGAAACATATTGATCATTGACTGGCAGGCTTTCCCAAGAAAGAACTTTGTCAGGTACCTCTCGTATACATATTGAATAATAAGATGAAAGTGATATTCAGAATCTTAAGGTAGAGCTGATTGAGAGCTTTCTACTTACTGATTCTCCGTGTTCTACTTCTGTGCTTTAGAAAGCAAGCAAGCTGTCTGTCTTTCACACTAAGGCTGTAAAATGGCATTCCAAGTTCCTCCTCTGCATTTCCAACTTCTTCCTATTCCTTATCTCTTGCTTAGAAAGGAAGGTGACAATTATAGCAGTTGTAAAATATTGGAGGAGAACAGCTTCTCTTCAGGATATGATTACCAAAGCCTTCTTTCTTATGAAAGGTACACACAAACATTATTGATATAGGTTAATTCTGTGTAGGTTAGTCTTCCTTCTGAGATTTAAAGACGGAAACACTCCAAAAAAAGTCTTTAAGTAAAAAAAATATAAGTCCTGGTTTCTTTGGGTATTCCTCAATGTTTACCTTAATCTCAACCCCTAGATCAGTATTCTTTTTATCCAGTCATTGTCATATATCTGTATGCTCTTATATCTCCCATGTATTAGACATCCACTGATCAGGTTAGCCTAAATATCTGTTAATATTCATTCTAAATCAAATACCCCATGAATCCATAATTCTAAGATTTAATAGATTTTTGTCATATATTTGTTGGATGAGTGATTTCTTTTCCACATCAGTCATATATAAACTATTTATATTACTAACTTTCTTACTCTGAAACAGCTAGGGAAGTCTTGGAGAGGGGGTAGAGAATAGATACCACATTTACCAATATACTGCCAAAAATTTATTACTGTATCTTTTTTTTAAAGAAGATTTTATTATTTATTTGAGAGAAAGAGAGAGAGCACAAGCAGAGGCAGAGGGAGGGGCCAGGGGAGGGGCTGGGGGAGGAGCAGTGGCTGGGGCAGGGGCAGGGACTGCGGGGAGGGGCAGGAGGAGGGGCAGAGGGAGGAGCAGACTCCCTGCTGAGCAGGGAGCCGGACATAGGGCTTGATCCCAGGTCCCCAGGATCAGGACCTGAGCCAAAGGCAGATGCTTAACCGACTGAGCCACCCAGGGGCCCCTATTATTGTATCTTCGTTAGAAAGCTATGGAATGCTTAGCTGGGTGCCTACTCAATATCCATCCTCACTTGTCATCTTTACTAACAGAACCCCAATATTCTTTTTGGAAGCAATGCGTCAGCTATAAATACTTCTGTGGATCCCTTGGCAATGAAAGATGGCCATATGTTACATTCTGGTGAAAGAAATGTATGTGGAAATACTAACTCCAAGAATAAAAAGGCAAAGCCTCATAAATAGGACTCCTTTTCCCTTTTCCCTTTGATAATTACCTTTCTGGCTATTTAGAAATGCAAACCATTGCCTGGAAATATAATAGAACAAAGACCACAAAATAAAGACTGTGAATCAGGGGGACAGGGGATTTATTGTGTTCTTAAAGACATGCATCTCTGAGCATCACAACCAGCCCAGGTATTTGAGAACAATAAATCCCTCTCTGGTGGAGTTGAGTTTTCTGTCATTGGTAGGTAGACCAGTACAGTGGGTTAATACTTATGTAAATTTATAAAACCAGACAAGCTAAAATAATTTCTAGGATAATTACTCAATATTGAAGTAATTCACCACTTGTTTCTTTTAGGGGTCCTTTGAAGTTTAGCATTCATTTTGTTCTTTTCTCCAGGTCTGGTAGAGGAACTTCCCAAGCATTCTGTCAGTAACAATATTTACCAGTCCTTCTAGGTGCTGCTTGGAATTCAGAGACTCATTGCTCATTGATGATTAGTTCAAACCATTCCATGCATTTTTCTCCAATGGAGAGAATAATTAACAGCTGCCAATATTTCAGGAATTAATAGAACTTTGGAAGAGCCCCAAAATTATTTTTAAAGCTTTACTTTTAAAGAAAACAACAAAATTAGGCTTGACAGGAGTGTGTGGTGTTTTATTGTAACCTGAAGCTATGTTATGCAGCTCCAGATTGCCAATAGCATATCCTTCATTACAACTGTGACAGCATTTATATTATACCCCTACTTTGTAGTAATTTTGGATTCTTTTTAAAAATGTGCTTCAGGCTAGGAGAAAGCTTTCAAGATCTCAGCGTATGAGTTAGTGCAGTATGTGGCTGTTAATACTTTATTTGTTTGGCATAGTTTTCCCCACAAGACACTAGAACTGGGAGATTGGATAGTTCAGGCAGATTGGTCAGATATTGTTCCCTTATCCCACTTATTGGCACATGCAAGACACATACATAGCACCTGATGGAATTCAGCTCTGTGTAGGAAATTCTTGCGCACATTGGTTTCCACTAAGGTTATAACAGAGAGGGCTGAAACTGAGATTTTGAAATCTGATGTAAACTTGTTTTCAAAGATATCATTTACAACACTAATTGGCCCCTGTACCATGATGTACATGAGGAATTTTCCTTAGGACTTAGGGCCAGAAAAATCTGTTTCCTCCCAGTGATTGATATATTTCCTCATTTTCCAACAATAAGAATAACATGAACTTTTTTTGCTTTAGTTTTCAGGAACCCCAGAGCCAAGATTTATGCCTAATCAAAGTAAATAATTTTAACTCTTGATATGGCAGTATTCCTTTTCTCTTATTATTATACTTCTAATCCCTCTTAAGATTTTTATTTTATTTATTTTACTGCACTGCAGGTGCCTGTTTTATAAACTGCCTAAATGCCCTTTGAAATAAAATAGAGTAAAACTAAATCATACTTTAAAAATGAATTATTGGAATGTCTGGGTGGCTCAGTTGGTTAAGTGTCTGACTCTTGATTTCACCTCAGGTCATGATGTCAGGGTCATGAGATCAAGTCCTGCATCAGGTTCCATGCTAAGTGTGGAGTCTGCTTGAGATTCTGTCTCCCTCTCTCTCTGCCCTTCCACCTACTCTCTTTCTGAAATAAATGAATAAATAAATAAGTAAATAAATAAATAAATAAAATCTTTTCAAAACGGATTCTTTTTCTTCTAGCTGGTTTAGGTGTATCACAGTTGTCTGAGAATTCCACAAGTTTTTAATTTGATTTTAAATGTTTGACCAGCTTTGATTTTATTTTAAAGTTAATACATAAACATGGTTAAAGTAAATAAGTCAAATAATTTAAAAGTGTGCATAATAAAAAAAGTACTCTCACTTCCATCCTGTGGCAGATAGAATATTGGTCCCTTAAACACATTTACCTCCTAATCATCAGAACCTGTAAATGTTACCTTATTTGGTAAAAAAGGCTGTATAGATGTGAATAAGTGAAGAATTTGTGATGGGGAGATTATCCTCTATTATATGGGCGGACCCAGAATAATGACAACAGTCTTTATAAGAGGAACAAAGGAAGATCAGAGAGATGAGAATGCAGTGCAACCATGGAAGCAGAGATCAGAGCAATGTGGCTACAAGGCAAAGAATGCTGGCAGCCTCTAAAAGCTCAAGGAGAAAAAAAATGGATTTTCTCCTGGAGGCTCCTGGAGGAATCAGCTTTGTCTACACCCTAGTCTTAGCTCTGTGAGACTAATTTCAGACTTCCTACCTCCAGACTATAGAGAATAAATGTGCATTGTTTTAAGCCACCAAGTCTGGTAATTTGTTGAACCAGCATCAAGAAATTAATACATACCCCAGTACCCCATCTTACACCCCTAAAATTCACCACTACTAAGTACTTTTTATGTATCTTCAAGGAATTTTCTATGCACACACAACCATATTATAAATGAAATCACACTATGTACAGTGTGTTCTGGGGTTTTTTTCAAATTTTTATTTAAATTCTAGTTAATTAGCATATAGTGTAATATTGGTTTCAGGAGTGGAATTTAGTGATTCATCACTTACATGTAACACCCAGAGTTCAATGCAACAAGTGCACTCCTTAATACCCATCACCCATTTAGCCCATCCCCCCCAACTCCCCTCCAGCAACTCTCAGTTTCTTCTCTATAATCAAATCTTTTAAGGTTTGCTTCCCTCTCTCTTTTTTTTCCCTTCCCCATGTTCATCTGTTTTGTTCCTTAAATTCCACAAATGAATGAAATCATATGGTATTTGTCTTTTTCTGGTTGAGTTATTTTACCTAGCATAAGACACTCTAGCTCCATCCACGTTGTTGCAAGTGGCAAGACTTCATTCTTTCTGATGGCTGAGTAATAAACCATTGAATATATATACCAACTCTTTATCCATTCATCAGTTGATGGACACTTAGGCTCTTTCCATAATTGGCTATTGTTGATAATTCTGCTGTAATCATCAGGGTGCATATGCCCCTTTGAAGCAGTATTTTTGTATCCTTCAGATAAATACCTAGTAATGCAACTGTGGGGTCATAGAATAGTTCTATTTTTAATTTTTTGAGGGAAGTCCATACTGTCTTCCAGAGTGACTGCACCAGTTTGCATTCCCACCAACAATGCAATAGAGTTCCCCTTTCTCTCTATCCTTGCCAATTCCCGTTGTTTCTTGTGTTGTTAATTTTCACTGTTCTGACAGGTGTAATGTGTTATCTCATTGTGGTATTGATTTGTACTTTCCCTGGTGATGAGTGATGTTGAGCATCTTTTCATGTGTCTGTTGGCCATCTGGATGTCCTCAAAAAAGTGTCTTTTCATGTCTTCTGCCCATTTCTTAGCTGGATTATTTGCTTTTTGGGTGTTGAGTTTGCTAAGTTCTTTATAGATTATAGATACTAAAACTTTATCAGGTTTGTTATTTGCAAATATCTTCACCTGTTCTATAGGTTTGCTTCTTAGTTTTGTTGATTGTTTCCTTTGCTGCGCTGAAGTGTTTTATTTTGATGAGGTCCCAATAGTTCATTTTTGCATTTGTTTCTCTTGCCTCCGGAAATGTGTCTAGTAAGAAGTTGCTATGGCCAATGTCAGAGAGGCTACTGCCAGTGTTCTTCTCTAGGATTTTGATGGTTTCCTGTCCCACATTTAGGTCTTTTATCTAACACTTTGAATTTATTTTTGTGTATGGTATAAGAAAGTGGTTCAGTTTCATTCTTCTGTGTGTTGCTGTCCAGTTTTCCCAACACCATTTGTTGGAGAGACTTTTTTCCATTGGATATTCTGTCCAGCTTTGTCAAAGATTAGTTGACCATATAGTTATGGGTCCATTTCTGGGTTTTCTCTTCTGTTCCACTGATCTATGTGTCTGTTTTTGTGCTGGTACTGTACTGTCTTAGTGACTACAGCTTTGTAATATAGCTTAAAGTCTGGAATTGTGATGCATCCAGCTTTGGTTTTCTTTTTAAATATTGCTTTGGCTATTCAGGGTCTTTGGTGGTTCCATACAAATTTAGGATTATTTGTTCTAGCTCTGTGAAAAATGATGGTGGTATTTTGATAGGGATTGCATTAAGTGTATAGATTGATTTGGGTAGTATAGATATCTTAACAATATTTGTTCTTCCAATCCATGAGTATGGAATGTTTTTCCATTTCTTTGTGTCCTCTTCAATTTATTTCATAAGTGTTCTGAAGTTTCCAGAGTATAGGTCTTTTACCCTCTTTGGTTAGATTTATTCTTAGGTATCTTATGATTTTCTGGCGCAGTTGTAAAAGGGATCAATTCCTTGATTTCTCTTTCTGCTGCTTCATTATCGGTATATAGAAATGTAACAGATTTCTGTATGTTTATTTTAACATATCTCAACATCATAAAGGCCATATACAAAAGACCCACAGCTAATATCATCTTAATGGGGAAAAACTGAGAGTTTTTCCTCTATGGTCAGGAATAAGGCAGGGATGTCAACTCTCATCACTGTTATTTAACATAGTACTGGAAGTCCTAGCATCAGTAATCAGACAGCAAAAAGAAATAAAAGGCATCCAAATCAGCAAGGAAGAATTCGAATTTTAACTCTTCACAGATGACATGGTATTCTATATAGAAAACCTAAAAGATGCCACCAAAAAATTGCTACAACTGATACACAAATTCATTGTTTGCTGTTAGATGGATTTGTATTTTTTTCTCAGATTTTTACAGTTACAAAAAGTTTATGATCTCCTTTTTTAAAAAACATACATCTTTATATATGAGAGGCATATCTGTAGAATGATTTTCTTGAAGTAGAATTATCAAATTATAGGTTATGAGCAATAACCTAGTAGCTTTGGTGGATCTTGAAAATTTGTCCTTCAGAAAAGTGAAACTGATTTCTACAACCCCAGTATTGTGTGAGAATGTCATTTCTCCCTACCTTTGCCAATACCATCAAGGTGTTGATCTTTAAGATAAAAGTTTTTTATTGGCTATAGACTGGCCATAGATTCTTTACTTACTCCAAGAATACTTTTGTGTGTTTATTGTCTTATATATAAATAGACTGAATTAAATCCAGGTTACCCTTAGGGAATCTGTTATGATGGAAGGAACACTGGGAGAAGTGGCTTGTGGTTCTGGCCTTTTCACTCACTGGATAGGCTTTGGGCAAATTGCTTAACCCAGTTGCTCAGAAACCTAAAACTAATCAGATTTATCTGGGGAGCTTTAAGAATTCACATTACTATTTTGTGCACCTTGGAATCTCTTGCAGTAGAGACTGGAGAATTTGCTTTTTAACAAGCTGATGGACTGATTTTTGTACCACCCATAAGAAGCAGCTGATTGATTGCATTTTGGAATGACCGACTCAACATTTCTAAGCCTGAGTATTGTTTTCTTGTGTTAAATTCCTGCAATATAAGCTTGTCTTCCCCTTAGGTTGTAGTGGGTCATAAGTGTTACTTGTTCCCTTGAGTCTGCTCGCTATATGGAATCTTTATCTTACTAGGATGGAATTCGAAAGCAGCATACACCACACACCTGTGTGCCACTCTGGAAATTTTCCGATGGCTTTGATGACAAGACTGAGATCAGTACTTTCTTACTTGGTGTCTTTACTTTCATCATTATCTCGCCTTATTTGTAAATATGATGGGTGTGGGAGGGATTTGGTCAATCCAGAAGTGGCCAAACATAATGGGACAATTACCTTTTTCTTCTTGAGATTTTTGAAAGAGCAGAACAAAGAACAAAATTAAATAGACAAGTGCATTTCGCTTTAATATCAAATTTGGATCCAGACACAAAAGAAACTCTCTCAACAAATGACCTGATAACCCTTTAACATACTTACCAGAATAGTCAAATTGTTCATTTCCTATATAAAATACACTTGCTGATGCCCAAAGACACATTATTCTCAGACAGAATGCACTCTAACACATACAAGCATTTCTGCTTCCACAAGTGTCCATTCTGTTTATTCAAAAACCCTTTACATATTAGCAGTTCATGTTACTGATATATAATTTACTTAAATTTTCCAGAAGTTATTGAAATGTGTATGGGCAAATTTTAAAAATCTCTGGCTATTAAAAGTGAGTTGAATGTTTGGAAAACTACATAAATGCAAATTATTTTTTAATTGCCAATGATTTTTATTTCTTGAAATGCATTTTCATTTCTCAACCCTTGGGGGAAGAGCTACATCCATTTCTATAAATATTAATTTGTCAATTGGAATACCAAGCTTTCTTTCTTACATAAACAAGACCTATACACCTTTTCTTACCTCCCTAAATCTCAGCCTTACCAGCCAACTAATGTACTTAAAAAGAGAAACTCAGAGCAAAATACAAGAGATAGATCAAAAGTCAGGCCTTTCTTCAAACAGCAGGCCCCTCATCAACTTACCCACAATATTAAAAGGAAAAAGGAATTATAGAAGAAAGATACCCCCTCTCCAAATATGAAATCTTAAAGCATTATGGTCACAGTCATAAATAAATATTGCACAATCAGTATTCTAAAAACTGGCTCCAGTTGGTGGTGGATGGTGGGCAAGTAGAGTGAGAACTCTCTTCTACCACACACCCTTCTTTAGAATATAAGCTTTGTTGAGAACAGGGGTGATTCCCTCTATCTTTGTATTCCCTGCTTTCTCGAAGCCTAGGTCTCAATAAGCATTGGCTACACAAATGAAAATGTAGGGGAGGAAACATAGTTTTCCCTCCACCCTTCTACACTCTTGGCTGAGACATCCCCCACCTTCCGCCCTGCCGCTTGTAATAAAAGATTGACAGGAAAAAAACCCAGAAGTTTAAGAACAATGTGTACCTTCTGTATATATGAGAGATATGCAGGAAAACTGAGTAACTCCTTGAAATGGCCTATGCCATCACCTTAAATACCATCTCCAGCTAAAGACAGAAGATTGTGTGTGTGTGTGTGTGTGTGTGTGTGTGTGTTTGTAGGGGGAAGGGTAGCCAGTTCCTGCAGGTTATCAGGCAAAACCCAGTAAACAACACTGATAATAGTTTCTAGAGATCTGGAGTCACCCTTCTCTTTCTGGTTCAGAGAAGGAGACACTCTTAGAAATGGAGGTTTCCCTTATAAATGTAAATGTGTCCTACAAAATGGTAACTTCTACTTAGGTTTCAGGCTTCTCCTGTGTGTGCTATCTCTCAAAAATAATCAATATGCCAGAGAGGCATATTTTGGAGTGATATATTTTGCTCCCTTTCAAAAACAAAATAATTTATTTTAAAACATTTTATAAATTGCAGAACACTAAGTAAAAGATAAGGCATTTGTTTATTGGTCAAATATATATAAAACAATTCTTATCAGCCCTGATTCACTAGGAGACAATTTAATGACATAAAATAGTATTATTAACTCACTNAGTATTATTAATTGTAATTTAATGTGCCACTATAATTTCGTATAACTAGGATCACCATGTGGTAAGATACCTCTGATTAATTCTTTTTAGAGAAATCTTTAGATTTAGGCACTGGGAGATGCCTAGCTTTTATACCTGGGATACTAATAATAAAAAAAGATATTTATAAAAGTAAAAATAGCTAACTTTATAGGTTACTCATTATGTGTAACTCATAACCGTGTAACACCTCATTTACTTCTCACAACTGTCTGAAGTAGTTACTGTTGTTTTGCAACACTTATTTTGCAGGTAAGGAAGTGTTGGCTTAGATAAGTCAGATAACTTACTCCATAAATAACTAGTTAATGGTGGTATAGCCAGCACGTAGGGATCCATGAGCACTTGGCTCTGGGGGTCCCAAACAGACCAGATTAGGCCACTTGCCACAGATAAAATCCAAAGACAGAGAGAGGAGGGGTGATGACATAGAAAGGGATTTATTTCTGTGAGGCCAACACCAGGAAGAGGACTAACATCTCAAAGACTGTCCCCAAAGTGCAGAAAATACTTCCAGGTTTATATAAGGAAAATGTGGGGCAAAAATGGTTGAGAATGTGCAGGTATGCAGTGAAGGTCCTCTGGATAATTGTCTTGGAGTCAGTCATGAGTGGGGTCTTGCTGGCTCAGGGCAGTCCTTATTCCTTGAGGAGGTAGTTTGAGTTCCCATCAGGGAATGCTTTGCCCTCAGCATCTTCTCTCTGAGCCAAGAGATAAGCTGGAAAGAAGAACCCGGCTTTAAAGTTTGAGATCAAAATGGGGCAGTCGAAGTCGTCTTTTAGTGGCACCAAGATCTTAATTCAAGGTTTCACTCTGGAGCTAGTATGTTAACCACTAAACTACATTGGGCTGCCGTAACTATCAGGATGTATCACTTAGGATGATCCGGGTAAGGAGTTGAATATGTTTACAATATGACTTAATTAGTAGGTAAGCAGTTTTAGTTCATCAGGAGAGTATCTCTTTGCTAAAGTATTTAGTAAGTTTGCCCGTTTATGCACATTGACTTAGAGTACTTGAAAACCACGTTTCTTGGAAACCAAAGAATATGATTAGGAGAATATAGAAACAGGAGTTGCCATCATGGGTCACATTATTTGCCCACCTAGCTCAGTATTTGTATGAAGTGCCATCAAAAATGACTTAAGGCCAAATGGGGAAAAAATATGTGCTTAAAATTGTTCTAATAATTTTGTGTTCATGGTGTTCATAGTCCATTCCTCAAACTAAGATTTTAAAATATTCTTCAATTCACTTATGCTTTAGTCTTTGAAAATGGGCTAGTTACAGCAAATTTAACTCAGGGATTCTCTGTCTTCGCATGGAACTTGATCACCAAGACTTTGAAAGGGAGAGTTCTTTTACCAAAGCCTTTCCCCAGGAATCCTAGATATCATTCTCTTCTTGATGTCTTTTCAAGGTTCTAGAAGCACTCCCAAATACTTGTCAAATTTTAAAAAGCACAACAATGCTAAGAATCCATACTGATACTTCAGTACCAGTAATTCCCATCTTTCTGTCTCATGAAGCTTTTCACTACTCAAAACCATCCCCTTGGGAATGGTGGAAGAAAGTTATATCCTAGTGAAATGGCTATCTTCTGGATTGGTAAGAGGGAAAATGTACATATGTGGAAAAAAGATGTCTGAAGGACCATAGTTAAGAGCATAAGCTTCAGAGCATGCATTTGAGTATACTTCGGAGCCTTTTAAGTAGGAGTAACAGTTATTTTTTTTTCTCTTGTTTTGGGTTTTGTAATCTATATGTTGTGGGTCATATAAACATCTGAGAAACCTCATCAAATAGCTAACCTGTATTGACTGAGAACCTCTTGGTAAATTAAGCTGAAAAAATATTCCATAATTTTCCTCCTTAATTAAGGAGTTTGGGTTAATGGCTGCAGCAGCAGTATTTAACATTTATGCCAAATTGGCAATAAATTAGGGTCAAGTCTGAATGCAGCTAACTGCATTCCCAGACCTGCATTGTCACAGTACAGAAAAGATTAAGATTTATGCCACTGTTTATATTAGTCTTTCTTATGGGCTTATTATGGATATTTGTGTACACTTTACTCAGTCTTCCACTGGGCAGTTTGATATTTCCTACATATTTTATGTGAGTTGAGAAGGAGCAGAGGATGGTTCATGGGAGGATTGATTATATTGAATTAGCTCTCATACAATTGGCTTTCAAATATTTTTAGACAAATTTCCTTAAAAGTTTCAGTATAAGAATTATCATGCATATGACCCAAACCCAATTTAGTGGTTTCTAAAAAAAAAAAAATCAGATTGACGAATTCTGAATTATGTTACTTGCATTCTAGAAATACCTGATGGGTAAACATGGGAAACATTATTTATTCTGTAATGCATTCCCTTAATTGCTCTGAGGGAGATGCATTTCCAAAGAGTATTTATGATGGATTCCAATGTTGTCTGGACTCAGGAGATAGCCTGCAAGAGGAAAAGTATAGAAGATGAAACGAAGCTAGTTGCTTGCACCAAAGGGACTGGTGTCTGTCTCCAAAATATTATCTGTGGGATTAGTGAGCAATTTTAACTTTGGGCTTTCTTCCAGCCAAAGCAGAACCCCTCTTGTTATTTCTGTAGTTTACTATATATATTGTTAACGTTTTTTTACCCTATACCTTCCTATTATACTGACTTGATGCCACCTTCCTCTGGAACTGCCATTGCCTTCTCCATTTGGCACTGAGCACATTGAATGGTTTCTCCATTTGTCTCAACTAAGTCAGTTTCTTAATAGGAGAATACTAAAGCCTTACAAAAGGGATTCTAGCTTTGTGCTCTAACTCCTCAGGGAATGACTGTAGATTCTGCCTCCTGCCCAGAGGTTATTATTTTATATTATTCTTTTTATTTTTTAAAAATTATATTCAGTGTTTTGTTCTTTGGAAATTGGGATTGTATTTCATGAGTCAAAGGAGAGTCAGTTCAAGATGTTTTCATGACATTAAAAGAGTATTTGGTTGGAGGCCTGTTATCAACAGTATACTGCTAAATGTAAAAGGAGAAAATATTTCATATGCATGGGGGAATACACTTTGAAAATAGAAACGTAAGCAACAGGAAGCAGTACACACACGCACGCACGCACACACGCACGCACATGCACGCATGCACACATGAGCAGACACATACATGCCTATGTATGTATTTGTATTTTCCTTTGGCGGGGGCGGGGGGACAGGAAAGGAGTCAGGAAATTTCCGGGGATAATTTCTCGATTGTAATAAATGTATCTTTTCTCCAGGTGACTCAAAACAACTCTAGTTTTTATCAGACTCAATTACTCAGTAAATATTTACTGAGCACTGGTTACTTTGCAAAGAAACTGGTGCTCAGAATCTTACTTGTCACCACTGTGCCTGTTTTCTTCAAGAAAATGATTGGGCTCAACAGCAACCAGTGCTTCTCTCAAGCAGGTTGTTGGAAGAGGCTAGCAGCAGGACCTAACATTTCAGTTCTGTGGGATTCCTACTCAGACATTAGAAAGATATCCTTAGCCTCCACATCCCTATTAAATTGGTATCTTTCCAGACAAACTGGAAGGATTGTGAAGGATCATGCCTTTATTCCTGACGCAAAAGTTAGTCATTAGGAGCTGTGTCACTTGGCCCCATAATGAAAGCCATGAAGCCAGCCCGTGCTATACCAGTTGCTCGGGGTGCCAAGAACGGTAATTAGGTGGTAGCAGAACTTTCAGAATCGCTCTCCAAAGCTAGTTGAGAGGAAGTCTGTTTATTTTTTCAAACATATACATCTCTGAATAGATATGTCAGACCTCAAAACTAGATACCTGGTCCCCTCCTGTTTTCAAGTCTCCCAACATTGATACTTAAAATACCACACAGGCCCCATAGGGGTAGCACAACCTCCTGGCTGTTTGTCATACAGTTTTAGCTAAGTAGGGTGGGATGTTGTGTTTACAAGGGGCTGCTGAAATCCTGTTTATGTTTGGATTCTCATCCAGGGATTACGTGTTTCAGGGTTGTTGCATGCAGCCACTGTGTAGTTTCCAAAACAACAAAGGTCTCTTTAAATACTTGATCACTCTGACAAGTATGCAAATACTCCCTTCCCCCAGCTATCAAAATCCTACCTCATCAGCTGCCCTGTCTTCTTCCATTTCTTTCATGAGTTTCTTAAGTTTCCATCTTATTAGGCCACGGTGATCTTTTCTTCCTGTGAATTCCATTATCATCTATTGTTATCAACATCTGACACTCATAATCTTACACGTGTATGTTTACACTTATATTTTACATTGAAATATAGAATGTTGTCTGCCTAAACAGACTAAGTTCTTCAAGGGAAAGAGCTGTGATTATATTCCTTTGTATCATCCATATTGCCAAGCACTGTGCTGTGCTCATAGAATGCACAAAAGTAAGTTGCTGGGTAAACTAACAAATAGAGAAATGGATAGGAAGACTGTGGGAACTAGTGAAATGTCTCAGATTTTATTGAAGATATAAAACTATTTAAATATGGGCTAAATTATAATCAAAGAGAGGACTCCAGACTAATAAGAAGTTCTGAAATGTTGAAATATCTTACCAGGTTAAATATAGTTTACCTGTGATCTTAGGGATCATCTAGGCAAAACTTTCATTTACTGATTGTATTAGGATTCTGTAGAGAAACAGAACCAATAGGAGATATATATATATGTTATTATATATATGTTATTGTAGACATTGTCTATAATAATATTACATATTATATGTATTATATTATATATACATATATGACATATACATACATATATTACATATACATGAAGAGATTTATTATAAGAAATAGGTTCACACAGTTATGGAGACTAGAAGTACCAAGATCTGCTTTGTGCAGTCTGGACCCCAAGTAAAGTCAGTGGTATAATTTGGTCAGGACTTAAAGGCCTGAAGGCCAGAACATCTAGAGCAGGAAAAGATCAATGATGTTTTATCTCAAACAATTAGGCAGGAAAGGTTGAACTCTTCCTTTCTCCAACTTTTTTCTGATCAGGACCTCAATAGATTGGATGATATACACCCTTATTGGGGAGGGCAAACTGCTTTACTAGTTTCACCAGTTCAAAAGCTAATTTCAGAAGAAACACCCTCACAGACACACCCAGAAATAATATTTTGCCCAGTATTTGGGCACCTCCTGACCTAGTCAAATCGACACATACAGTCACCATCACAATAATGAAACAACTGAAAAGCACAGATGTTGGTGACTTGTCCACGGTTACTCAGCTGGTGCAGGCGAAAGTCATGACCCAGGTCCCTTCTCTGATTGATGTTTTTTCCATCCCTCACAGAGAGGTCAATAATTTGGAGATCGAACAAATAATGCAGACAACTGATTCAAGGGCTGCCTGTGAGTTGCAGACTATAGACCATGCTCTCTCAGATATCACTCTGTAACAACACTAAGCTTAGCATTGAATTTTTGATCCATTAATATCCTCATGATTAGTTCTTTCTCTGTCCAATTTTGAGAAATAGAAATTTTATTTAAGTTTAGGCCTCATTATTCTTCACAAACCAGAGAAATCTACTGTTATTCTCAGGGTGTTCCATTCTGCTAGAAGCCTCAGAAATGTCATAGGATGTTCAATATATCTTAAAAGGAGACATTGATGAATTGAAGTGCATCCAAAAGAAGGTGACCAGAATAGTGAGATGTCTGGGAATGTGTCATGTGAGGGATATGTCTGTCATTTTGTGTTCAAGTGTGGTGATGTTGAGTCTGAATGATGCCCCCCATCCCTGCAGGGCAATGATAACTTCCTTTAATTATTTGAAGATCTGCCATGTGAAACTAGGATTCTGTATTTTCTGAATAGTTCAAGAGGGTAACACTTGGGCCCGTGTATGACAGGTACAGGAAGGCTGACTTCTGTATATATACATATAAAATAGTTAGAGTTTTTGTTCTAGCTCCTTTGTTGATGCCAGTGGAGCTGCACTGTGGGTCCCTTGTGAGCAAAAGCCTATATCTCCATGCAGATTGGGAGACAGCTTTGGGGTCTGTGTCACGTAAGACTTGAAGATGGTGTAATTATTTGTCACTGAGCTACACCCAAACTGATGACAGTCAAACTTCACTCGGCAATTCTCACTCACCTCACTCAGGTGAAGAGCATTTTAGAAAAGGTCATGCTATTCGGAGCTAGTGTTGATGCTGGCACCCCTGGTTAATTGCTCATGCTTAGGTAGAGCACAGCTTGAGGTCATTCCCTTCCTCTCTACCTCACTTACTAGAATCTGAAGCTTTCCCTACAGCAATGAAACATTACATGCTTTAGGAGGCTGTCTGCATTGATCTGTATGAGGGAAGTAGAACATATTTAAAATAAATCCTTGTACCCCCAATCTTTTTAGGTTAACAGTAGGTATTCAGGATGGCTCATATGAAACAAGTGTAATTTAATGAACTACAGCTTTGAAAGTGTTAGAAGATGAATCAAACCATAAAATGTGCCGGAGGTTTTAAAATAAATAAAGTCAGTCATGTTCCTGTGTATTTGAAATAATGTTCACAGCAAGGCAACAGACGTAAAATGAATATCCTTTCACTTCTCACCTTGATTAGAATAGAAAGTATATATTTAACAATTATTTTGAGTCTTAAATGTGACCCAAACTACCAATCTAGTTATAGTTTGTCTTTTATCTTTTTTTTTTTGAAATACCACTAAAACAGCAGGCAAGTCTTATATATATATTTATATTTAGGTTCAATACAGATTTCATTGAACATGCAAGTTCCATGATGGAACTCATTTCATTAGATCCCGCACACAACACAAAACATCAATTGCAGAGGGCCATACTGCATCATTCTAGCTGTCACACCAATATCTTGCTGAGTGCTGCAGTGTCTCTCAGGTTTTTATTTATACTGGAACTCATTTAATTTGATCCAAGAGCTATTTCCGAAATGCCTGCAGTACACAAAAAAAACCACCTTATCAACAGATAGTCCATTGCTTTGGAGACAAGAGTATCAGCAAGATTCTCCGTGGTAGTAGAGATCAAGACAAATGATGGTAATAGATTTAACGAAAAACAGTCTTAATTCTAAGAAAAGTTACTTTATACTAAATGAATCTGTTCTACACTTGTGCAGCTAAAAGGAGATGGGGATGCTTTGCAACCCTTAGGTTTTAAAATACAAAGCCAATATCTGAAGCTGGTTAATTCCTCCTACCTAATGTATCTGCAGTTATGAGGCTACCACCAGATGATAGAGTTGTCTTAGGGTAGAGCAGCACCGGCTAGGTCAGAATCTTCAACTACTATGTCTGCAG
Organism: Ailuropoda melanoleuca; assembly: GCF_002007445.2. Taxonomy (NCBI): domain Eukaryota; kingdom Metazoa; phylum Chordata; class Mammalia; order Carnivora; family Ursidae; genus Ailuropoda; species Ailuropoda melanoleuca. The sequence continues at coordinate 19,850,743 of NC_048224.1, read as the reverse complement.
GACTTGCATAATCTATAAGGGGCCTGTGCTCTCGGTCCACCACTTCACTACCTTTTCAGAAAAGAAATCAGGGGGCAGGGAAGGAATCCCCTTTCCTCCTTTATTTCACACTTAGCATGTACCATGCACTGAGCTGGAGAAAGCAGCTGTGAAGATGAACCAAAGTGTGGCTCTGGCCCAGTAAGGGCTTATAAATGAATGAGAGAAATAGTTGGAACGTGAGTAGGTAGATTAAAGACAGTGGAAGTCTTTGAGCCCAGAGGAAGGAGTTAGAAATAGGGCTCCCTTCGCCCCCTGCCATCCCCATATTTTATAGGGAATGGGCAGCCTTAGAAACATTATGAAAAAGGATTGACAGGATTCTAGCTTTGATTTGGAGAATTTAATCTGGTGAAATCAGTGAGGGGCTTACAGGAAAAGGAGGAAAGACCATTGTCGTTGAGGTAGATGACTCAGTCCAGGGTCTGTTGCAGTAGTAGAGCTAAGAAGAGGGAGGAATCGTAGGTATGGGGAGGTAACAACACCCTTTGTTTTTCAGGAAAGTCCATCTACCCTCTTTATATCATTGAGTATAGAAGAATCAAGTCTGAAATAAGTGGATACTAAAAAAATTAAAATTACGATAATATAAGAAAATTGATTAGAAAGCATGGAAGCAAAGAAAGAGGCTGAAATCTAAGAAGCCAGTTAGAAAGTGATCAGTAAGATGATAACACAGGGGTATTAAATTTCTTGGATTCTTTAGCCTGACAATCCTTTCCCCCTCAGTATTGAACCATCGTCCCTCCCTGCCTGCCCCACACTTCTATATACAATTTATTTTTCTCTCTATTCCTGTCTAAAATTTATCTAAACTGTTGTCATTTTTTACCCCCACACTTGGGTCTTCCACCAGGAACGGACCCATCTTTCTGAAGAGAGTAAATTTTGCTAAATAATTGTTTTGGAAACATCATTCCTTAAGTTTCTTTATATTGTGGAGCCACTTAAGTGTTTGTTGACAAAGAAATGGTTGAAAATAGCATTTGAAAATGCAAGCAAAGGAAATGCTAAGTTGGCTTTCAGGAGTATAAAGAAAATAAAAACTGGCCAGTTCTTGTTAAACTCCTCTTAGAATGAAGTCATATTAACCTAATGGGAAGAGACTATATCTTCCCTGTGTTGTGAAAAAAATTTTTGATTTCTTACTGAGTCTAAGTGAAACTATTATTAAACAACAACAATAATATTAACTCTTTGGAAATTTAAGTGAACCCCATATGAAATCATATCAGAACATAATGTACCAAATTAGATAAGAGTAATTTAGTATGGGCTTTGAGATGCTGTTTTAAACATGCCCCTATTAAGTTTTCCTCAAAATGTATTACGAATCTTAATTCCAAAAAAAAACACCTTATATGCATATGCATGTGTGTGTATTTATGTATATATAAAATGATTCCAATAGTTAAGACATGCTTCAGTAATGGTACTCATAATGGGAGAAATGGTGACTGTAGGTATGACCAATGGTGACTATATTGTTAATGGGATTTGGAGAAATGCTTATGGAATATATTGCTATTTGGAAATTTGGCTGAAAATGTCAGTGATAAGCATATCTTTGTTTCATGGGTCCACCATTCTTATAAATTTTTTTAAAGATTTAATTTATTTGAGAGAGACAGAGGGTGTGCCAGCAGGAGCCCAGGGGAGGGGCAGACCGAGAGGGAGAAGCAGACTCCCAGCTGAGCAGGGAGGCTTCCTTGGGGCTCAATCTCAAGACCCTGAGATCATGACCTGAGCCAAAGGCAGATGCTTAACTGATGGAACCACCCAAGCACCCCTGGGTCCACCATTCTTAAAACTTATTTCTTCAATATTTAGTTATGCTTCTCCTGTTTTTTCAATAGTGGTAAAAACGATGATTTCAGAAAAATCTTCATCAGTAATAAATCCAGGTAACATTTAACAATGAAATAATCGTTTGCTAAATTTTGGAAACTAGGACTGACATTCTGTAGAATTTATAGTGATTTTCCATTGCAAATAATTCTTATTTTGACATAAATATTTTCCTTTAATAAACTATATAGAATAGGAGTTGAGTCTTCTGTTTTCTTTTATATTTTTGGCTACCTCAAATATCTTCTATCAGGGAAGATATATACTTGATTCTTTAAAAAATATTGATTTTCCCTTCGTTATAAAAATAAAGTCTAGCATACCTGAATTTGAACCTCAGTTTTGTCACTTTTAAACCATATGACCTCAAACTAATTCTTCCACCTAAAAACTCAGCATGTTAATGGCTTCTTTAATTTGAGTGAGGATTAGGGGCGCCTGGGTGGCACAGCGGTTAAGCGTCTGCCTTCAGCTCAGGGTGTGATCCCGGCGTTCTGGGACTGAGTCCCACATCAGGCTCCTCCGCTATGAGCCAGCTTCTTCCTCTCCCACTCCCCCTGTGTGTTCCCTCTCTCGCTGGCTGTCTCTATCTCTGTCAAATAAATAAATAAAATCTTTAAAAAATAATAATAATTTTAGTGAGGATTAAATGCATTAACATGAGCAAAGCATTAATAGTGTGCCATTAATAAATGCCTAAAAATTATAACTTTTTATTAACATTTTATAAATTTATAAATTAAATGAGATAATGTCACATATATATGAAATTATACAAACACATATACTTAGCATGGCATATTGTAAGACAATAAGTGGTAACTAAAATTTGTAAGGTAAAAGATATGGGAAATAAAGAAAAATGTGCCAAAGAAAGGAAAGTTACCTAAAATCTTATTAGCTAGTATCAAAAAGCCAATGTTTAACTTAATTCAAGGGAGTCTGCACTAGGTGACATCAAGATACATGTTTAATTTCAAAGCAAGGAAAATCTTTATTTGGAATTATGATAAAACATACATAAGAACAGAAGTATGTACAATTTGCAAACTGCTTATTTAGTATTGTTGATCTCATAATAATGGTACTTTTTGAAAAAGGAGATTGTAAGTTGAAAAAATTTATTAGTTATAGGTATAATAACATTTTTGCAAATGGAAAGCACATATACATGCATGTGCACCAGTCAAGTACTCTTTTGAAATCATCTGGAATTACTACAGATTATCTGAATTCTTGTTACTCAGAGTAGGGTCAGTGGATCAGCACCATCTGCATAACAAGCTGTGATAAATACAGATACTTGGGTCTTGCCCTAAACTCATTGAATAAAAAATCTGCAGTTTGATTAATGTGCATATAAATATCACTCTTATACCTTTAAATTTGAGAAGCGATGTTTTAAACAAACCAAACCAAAGAAGGAGAAAACAGAAATAAAATTTAGTGGAGTTGCACATGTTCTAGTAGAATGATTCAGATAGATAAAAAATAAAAAGTGTTGCTAATTATACTAATCAAATTTTTGTAATTCATTGTTTTGTGTGAGTAAAACTGAAGTATATGTCCCATCATAATAACACTGGTATTTTTGACAATTACTGCTTTCCCTTTGGCATGTTGTTGGTCAGAGCTACAGATAGGACACAAGTGATTTAAAGAACTGTAAATATTTCACTCTGGCCTGTGTATACTCACAAAAATTCCTGCTCTAATCCAAAATTAATAGTACATGTGTATCAGCTATTGTGTACTGAATCCACACCGTGAGTATTACAGCGAGGACACTGTTAGAAAATAATGTAAAACTGATGTATACAATTATAGTCTTTACTTCTTAAGGAAAAAACAAATAAAGTTGTTTTATTTTTGTAATGGGAGTTGTTTTAATATCTCAAAAGAGCAGGTATAAATGTGGGATTATGAAAAAAATGATTCTTTTATGATTTTCTATTTACTAATTCTTTAAAAGCAAGATTCTTTCATCTTCCTTTCAGGAATGAATAAAAATAAGAATAGTTAGAATGCATTTTACCATGTATCCATTCATCCATACATTCATTAAGCAGGAATTTTTAAGCACAGCCTATAATCCTGTTCATATGGATTCCTCATTCCAGTGAGGAAAAGAGATTATAGACAAACAAGTTAAAAAATATGATTATAGGTTGTGATAAGAGGGGGACATGTTGGGATTTCAGGAGAAACCTCTTTGAGAAAGTGACTTGAGCTGAGACCCTAAGGTATAAAAAGGATCCAACTGCAGAACATTCCAGGCTTGATTTCCTGAAAAGCAGTCCTTAGGTGCCTGAGACCAGGATTTATTATGAGAAGAACATGCAGAAGCCCAGTAAAAATGAGAGAAAAACTCTATAGTATTTGAGAGGTAAACTATAATCTGTTCATACCAGAGTTTGTAGGCCATGATAAGGTAATTGGATTTTATTCCAAGTACAATACAAAGCCACTCAAGAATTTTAAGCAGGTTGGTAAAATTATGATTTATTCTATAAAGTCTACCCTGGCTAGAATGTGAGCAGTGGATTGTAGAAGAGGTCATGAGCAGGATCAGTGAAAATAGGTAGAAGGCTTTGCACTCTTCTAGATGACCAATTATGGTGGCTTCAACTGATGAGAGGGAAGAGCTGTATGGATACTAGCTATATTTAGTCCACATAATTACCATGGAAAAAGAAATTAATTTAAAAAGACCTTCACGTTTCTGACTAGAGTACAAAGCATATGTGTTAATTTCCTAGGAAGTAGGGACTATCTAGGAAGGCACAAGAGGAAATTTAAGAGTTCAAGTTTGGAGTAAGTTTAAAAGGTAGTAGATACCTTGGAGATTAAGGCAATGGGCTCTGGGAAAGGTTCAAATCCTACCTTAAGTGGTTAATAGCAGTGGATTTTGAATAATTTACTTAAGCTATGCCTCTGTTTTCTCATCTTTAAAAAAAGGGAGGTTAATAATACCTACCTCATAGTGTTGTTATAAATAGTAGATAATTCCTATAAAATGAGTAAGAATAGTTATAAGCAACAAAATAATAATTATCACTATTATGAGTGCTCACACAAGTAGTAACGTCAAGTAGAAAAGCTGACATACAAGTTTGAGGTTTGAAGGAACATGACTGACGTTCCAATTCTTTTAAGAAAGTATTACTATCAAATTAACATGTTGTACACCTTAAATTTATACAATGTTCTATGTTAAGTATATTTCAATTAAGGAAGGTGGGAAAAAAAGAAAGCTGTTCACCTCATTATAGTTACTTTGAGTTAATACAAACTGTCCTATGATAGCCTTTTCTATTTTTAATTAATTATTTATTTATGTAGTCAACGTAGCTTTCTCCTTTCCCTTTCTCTCTGTCCGCGGGTTGTGCAGGAAAGTTGACACAGAGCTGGGAAGTAGCAGACGGTTCATCAAGACAATGGAAAAGTCAGATACTAATTCTAAAAAGAACATTCATTTCATTTCCCTTTTTCAGTTTTACAACTATTCCAAAAGTAGATTCTAGCTTCTAATTGATTTTATTGAAATTTCCTGCATAAATAGACCATAACTATTTTTGATGACAGATTATCAGATTCATCCAATGATTTACTACTGAAACCACAAGGACTAACCTGGGCTTTGCATGTTGACTTCATTGTCAAATTAACCTTTGAAACGGCAGGTTGATTGACACAGCAAAAATACTTTCTCCTTCAGGTCTACATTATAGCAAATTATAACAAAATATCATTTTTACTTCTGGAGTAGGTTGATGTTGATTTCTTCAGCTATATAAATGTATTTGAACATGAGTTTCATCCATTTATCTATTTAATAAAAAAAGAAAGTAATTTAATGAATGCCTAGGTGGTGGATATTTTGTCATGTTCTGAGAATTCCAATAAACATGACAGTGTACTTGTTTCAAGATCCAAAACCCCAAATTTGTGAAGTGTCTTAGTTCCTATTGCGTTTCTTTAAAAGCTTTATAAGACAGGTGCTATGTAAATTTGAATTATTATTGTTGTGATCATTAATATATGGAGATCCTTCTAGAAGCAAGTATCCTTTTTTTAACATGTTTTCTTTATTTATTTTTTGGTAGCCTCGAAACAGAGTTATACAAAGAGGCTCAGAGAAGAACACGGAAAGTGGCCGCCATCAGCATGAGGAGCCCAACAAGTCAGCTTGGTAAGTGGAAGAAGTGACTCATGGGTATCTTTTTTTATGTGTCATTAAATCTGCTGATATTGTTTTTTATGCAAAAAATCCTCATAGTTTACAAATAAAAATGAGAGTGCATCTAAAAGGAGAATGTCCTTGACATTTATTCTCATTATTTCAAAGACCTGAGGAAGGTGATATTTGGCAGGAATAGTCACAGCATTTTGTTATAGACAGACATGGTGTTATAATACCTACATGACCTTGTGAAAGTTGCTTCTTTGAGTCTTAGCTTCCTTGTTTGAAAATGGAGATGATGGGGGCTCCTGGGTGGCTCAGTTGGTTGAACATCAGACTCTTGGTTTCTGCATTGGTCGTGAGATCAAGCCCTTCCGTGGGAGGCCTCTGCTCTGGGCGTGGAGCCTGCTTAGGGTTCTCTCTCTCTCTCTGCTTCTCCCACCCCCACCCCCACTCGCCCCTCTGCCTCTCCCTCCCCCGCCCCCTCGCACATGCTTGCCTGTGCACTTGAGAGCTCTAGCTCTATCTAAAAAAAAAAAAAGAAAGAAAAGAAAGAAAGAAAATGGAAGTTATCTTGCTATGATTTCCTAAGACCTTAAGTAAGAAACTGTGTATAAACATCAATTAGTTTCTTTAGCATAGGGAAAGAAGTTAAAGATATAAGACTAATATTTACTGAATACTTTCCATGTGCCAAGTACTAAATGCCAACTACTTTACTGTATTGTTTTATTGAATACTCACAATGCTTGAGGGTAGAAGCTATTATTGTTCTCATTTTACAGATGAAGAAACTGTACTATTGAAAAATTATGTGACTTGTCTTTAAATCACAAACTGCTCTGACAGTTGTTTGAGTGCAGTAGTCTCTGATGCCAAAGTTTCTGTATTTGCATTCATTCATAAATTCAGCAAACATTTATTGGGTAGCTAACAAATGCCAAGCTTCTCTTAGCTGACATGCCATGCTATTTCCCGAATGATTATTGCTTAGAATGTAATAACTGTATATTTATAAAATGTATTATAGTTTACAAATAATTTATGAGTAAGTAATTTTGCTTATTATTGATATACCCTGTATGGAAGACAAAATAGGGATCATTATGTGTCTTTTACAGATGGAAAAATTGAGGTCCCAAGAAGTTAACTGACTCCCTGGGTGTTTTACAGGCTCAGTGCTTTTCAGACTCTATGGGTTAAGGGTCAATTTTTGTGTGTTTTTTTAAAGTTTTTATTTAAATTCCAGTTATTTAACATAGAATGTATATTCATTTCAGGGGTACAATATAGTGATTCAACACTGGCATACAACACCCAATGTTCATCACAGCAGGTGTACTCCTTACTCCTCATCACCAGTTTAACTGATCCACCCCCCCACCTCCCCTCTGGTAACCATCAGTTTGTTCTCTATAATGAAGAGTATGTTTCTTGGTTTGCCTTTCTGTCTTTTTTCCTTTGCTTGTTTTGTTTCTTAAATTTTACATATGAGTAAAATCATATGGTATTTGTTCTTCTCTGACTGACTTCTTTTGCTTAACATAATACTCCCTAGCTCCATCCATGTCATTGCAAATGGCAAGATTTCATTCTTTTTTATGGCTGAGTAATATTCCATGGTATATCACATATATCATATCTTCTTTATCCCTTCTTCATTTGACGGATGCTTGGGCTGTTTCTGTGTTTTGATTATTGTAGATAATGTTGCTATAAACATCAGGATGCATGTATCTTTTAATCCATTTGAACACATTGCAGACTGAATGTTTTTGCAAACCTTAATTACCAGAGAAATAAAATGATTAAAAGGCAGACACAAAATACATAAGTCCACATATTTATTAGTTGTCATTATTCTGCAGAATTAAAATTATAAAATGGCTATAAAAGGTTTTAATGCTTTCTCTCCATAGTCCATTCATGGTGTAGACCAGTTAGCATTTGCAGATTATGCTAGCCTGTAGAGCAGACAGTAAGCCTTACAGCACCAGTAGAGCTAATAGGAGGCAAACGTCATGTTCAATCCCAGACCTTTGTTCTTCAAATCCAGGTCTTTCCATGTTACTCCATAAGGCCTCAACATACAGCAAGAAACCTGTGTCATAGTCTAAGGTGTGAAAAGATCAAATTCCTAATTGTTCAAATGAAACAGATGCAAGAAAACTGACAATGACAAAATATCTTTAAAGACTTATAAGAAACAACATGAAAAGAGTGGAAAACAATGGAAAGTTTATAACAATGATTTCTTTTAAATTTACTTATCAGAAATCAAGACTTAAAATTTTTGATACGGGTATATTGTTAAAAGACTTTCTCAAAATATGAGGGTTTTTTTTTTCACTTTTCTTTTCATTATGTTTATTTTTGGAAAAGAGAAGTTAGGTTGTATTTAGAAGACTGGGCCTTATCAGTTCCCAAGGAACATATAGAACTTGTATAATTCTAAGAGATAAAAGTGGAACTTGGCCAGCTATGAAATGAAAATGAACTCATCTCACCATTATATTGAAGGGGCCTGAAAATAAATGTTACTTGTTCATTTCAAAAACTACTAAAGAAAATTGCAGCACTTTTGGTACACAGTAAGATGCATATTGCGTCAGCAATGAAAATTTACTTTGTAAGATGGTTTTGTGGCTTTCTCTGTTTTACTGAAATGGATCCAAATATTTACATGTGCTATTTTATTAATAAGTATTTTGCCATCTGTGTCAAAGTGGTATTGCACAGATGTTCAGGAATAACTTTGGTTGTGAGTAAATATTAGAGGAAGATTGAATTTTTCTCCAAATGATGCTGAGGGAATTTTTTTTTTATCATAGTTTAAGATGTCAGAAATAGTTGTTGTTTTAAAGTTCCACCAACTTAACAGTGCTTGATGAAGCTTAAAATGGCTATAAGGGCATGGAGAAGGGTGGAAATTTATGACAACATTCAAATCTCGGACTTTCAGCCAATCCATTATTATCTTTTGGGAAGATTCCACAACACTAAATAGAAATTCACAATCTGAAGTAGAGCAAACTCATGGCCTTAAATAATATAGACAGGTTCTGTGCCCTTCACTTACTTTTTGCCCCCTAACTCAGAGATCCAAGAATTGTATCACTGAGAAAATTAGGTAGTCATACCTGCACATTCGTCTTTAGTCAGTGCCTTTATATCCATTCAAGGATTATCTCTCTTGCTCCCTCTGAAAAAGGCAGAGAGGAATGAAGGACTTAGAGAAATGCATTGCATCCGATCAGAAAGTTAGGCAGTCCTGATAGGCATTGTAGGTGTGGTAATAATGTGACTAGAGACAGTAGTAGTAGTAGTAGTAGTAGTAGTAGTAGTAGTAGTAGTAGTAGTATGTGTATGTCTGTAATACTTATTAGGTCAGGATCAGAAGAACTACAGTTGGGAGAGTAGAGGGTCCATGAACATTTTAGCAGAAGTACTTAATGTGAATGCCTGCTACTCATTAGAATTTGGGCCTGAGGTTGTTCACAATCTGCTTTTCAACGTGAAGCACAGATTCTTTCTGCTTTTAAAAACCAGGGTATCAGTAGGATCAAGTGCTAAGAGTCAGTCTTATGACTTATTTGTTGAGAAACACTACCCTTCATTAGATTTTTATCACATTTCCAATCAATAACAGCAATAACAAAGCCAAACATGGTTTGGATAATGACTACTTGACACAGGAAATGAAAGCCTCAGAGGTAAAGCAAATGTAGAACAATGAATTAATACAAAAACAAGAAAAATACTTTAGGAAAACTTCTGTCATCCTTACAAATGCATTGATTGACTTAGAAATAGCAGCCGTAGAAATTGAAAAAGTTGAAATGCAAAGGACTGAAAAGAAACAAAATGTAACAGAAGAAATAAATTTGCCTTTGGAGGCAACAAATAATGTCTTCAGATTTATGGAAAGCAAATTGAAGAAGCAGTACTAAAATGCAGAGGACCAGGATAAATAAGAAAATGATAAAAGAAAAAAATGACCAATATGGAAAAGAAAAATAAAGCATGCAGATAATTACTCATGAACAAAGAGAAAAAGAATAAATAAAAGAAAATCAGTCATCAAAGAATCACTAGGGAAAAAAATCTTGCCCAAGAAAGAAATAGAAAGGGTTTTTACAACTCTAGATTTCATTTGCTAAGATGTAAGATTTTTTTCATATTGTATCAGAATTTCCTATTCTTTAAAACTTAGGAAAATCTAATGGTAAACAAAGATTAGTTTGAATCTAATAGTTTGGGCGTTTTTTTTTGTTTGTTTGTTTGTTTGTTTTTTGCTTTATTATTGTTTAGTGCTTTGTGTTTTTAGATTATAGAAGCTTAGCCTTCCTTGTTTTCCTTAAACAATTTTGGTAATTTATGTTAACCTAGAAAAACTATTAATGCTGAGCAATTGTCCATGCATGAACATATATTTAGGGGAAAAAAGACTCAGTGTCAATGAACTGTGGAATAATTAAGTGATTTTAATTTTTCTCTCTTAATCTCTTCTTTTTGTGACATATAAAATAATCATACATCATTGATCCTTTAAAGATTTTATTGAAATATACTTAAGAACAGTACACAAATAATACATGAACAGCTCAATACATAAAAAAGCCAGAAACATGTGTAATAACCACTCAAATTAGGAAATAAAATAGAACCAACAAAATTAAAGGTGCTGTTTTTTCTTTCTATTCATAAATCCCAATCATCTATAAGGTAACCACTTTCCTGAATTCTAATACTGTATATTACTTTACATTTTTTGAGTTTTATGCAAATGGACTGATAGAGTTTGTACTTGTGTGGCTTCTTGATCTCAATATTATTTATGTGAGATTTCTATGTACAACAGTAATTTAATTTTCAATGCTACATACTATTTCATTGTGGCCAGTTTGTGGTGCTACAGTCTTATACATGTCTTTTGGGGCATATATGTGCACATTTCTGTTGAATATACAATTATTTATGTGTGATTTATATGCTCATTTTTAGTAGATAACGGATGATTTTCTGAACTGGTATACTAATTTATATTCCCACCAGGAGAGGATATAAATCCTTACTAACACTTGGTCATTATCAAGGATTTTTATTTTAGCCATTCTGGTGGGTGTGCTGTGGTATCCCATTGTGGTTTTAATTGACATTTATTTCCATAATGACTGATAATTGTGGTGTTGCTACCCTAGATCAACAATACCCTTGGTACTCCCAAATTAAAAGGCAAATGGAGATTTAGAGAAGGTATTAAGAAAGATGATAACTCTATTCACCTTGACTGAGTGAACATTTGATCTAGAGAGTCCTAAAATTCCCCTTTACCTAGGAAAAATTTTTTTAAAGTATGTAATAACATATGCTAGTAAATGTGTGCAAGCTCAACAATCTCAACTTAAAATTCAACTTACCAATTTTGCTGAACTTTTACTTTCCCTTCATTAATTAATAGAATGCAATCTATCAATTTTGCCTTGTTTCATTGGGCTCAAACCAGTCTTATGACGATAGAATCACAGTTGAATGGTGATGATTGGAGTTTGTTACAGGAGAGCAATTTCACATTTCATTTCTGTGTTGGGAAAGCTAATTATTTGTCCAGTCGTTTGAAACTAGGATGGCACATGGGCAATAAGCGTGAAAACAATCCAGGATTGTCAGATTTTGACAGAGGGCCTAGGTTTTTCACCTGTGCAGTAAGTGTGACAGCTCCATCACTTTCCAGGCATTTTCTCTGGTGGGCTATATGATGGTTCATTTGCTTCCAGTACTATTAGTTTCCAAACAGTGTGAGAGCTTGGCTGATATGTTATTGAGACAATTTAGATGTGCATAATCTGATACTATGTTGTGAAATGGCATCCTTTATTTTTAATGAAACCATATTATCAAAGATTAGCTAGATCAGATTTGTGGTTGCCAGAGGCAGGTGTAGGAGGTGAGGGGGTGTTGAATGAATGTGATCAAAAGGCACAGACTTCTAGTTACAAGATAAATAAGTACTGGAGATGTAACGTACAACGTGATGAGTATAGTTAACACTATGTATGGTATATTTGAAACTTGTTAAGAGACTAGATGTTAAGAATTCTCATCATAAGGATAAAAAACATGGGGTTTTTTTTCTTTATTTTGGTCCCAATATGAGATGATGGAAATTAACTTACTGTGATCATCATCTAACAGTGTGTGTAAAGTCAAGTCCTTATGCTGTACATCTTAAAATTACACAATGCTGTCGGTTATATACCAATAAAACTAGGGGGAAAAATTAGAAATTAGCTAGATCCAAATGCACTTTTTATTGTAATAAAATGTATGTAATGTAAAATATACCATTTAACCAATTTTTGGTGTATAGTTGTGTAGTAGTGAACACCTTCACATTGTTGTGCAATTGTCACTTCACCCATCTCTGTAACTCTTCCATACAACAACCCCAATCACATGCAGACACTCTACTCCCATACGGTTTCACCATCCTTATATGTAGAGTGTGTATCCATTAATGTAGATATATAATTATTTTTTATGAATTTGTCTTTAAATCTTATAGAAAACAAAGTGTGAAATTATAAACCAAAATTACAATAATACTGTTTTTTATATTTGTTTGTATATTTACTTTTACTGGAGAATCAGTAAGGTCTTCACCTCAGCATTGTCTCTACTACATTGGTTGCTACTCTAATGTATGATTGAAAGGAGAAAAAGTTGAGATTAAGAGTCAATTAAGTTGAAGTTATTTTTATTAGTAGATCAAATCCTCCTATTTTGTCTCTGTGTCTCAGCACCAGAGTTAGATTGGAATTAATTCTTTATAAGCAATAATTTTAGTAATGTTTAATGAATGTCTAGTGCCATTCCCATGGTTAAGCAATATACATGTGATATAAAGGTGTCTGGAAAATTATACTTATGCCTTTTGTTATATTTAATAAAAGAAATAAAACTGGAAAATCAAGTAACAATTTGATGAAATCAGTGCTCTACTAAAAGTCTAATGTAGTGAGCTATTAATAAATTTCCCATAACCATGTTCTCATGCTAAAATAAAAACCTGACAAATGGCCTTAAATAAGAATTTCTGAAAGCATTTATTAACAAAAGAGTAAAGAGAATTGAAAGGAAACATGGAGATTATGATCCATTCATTTAAGCACGTCCATTTTCCCCAAGTTGTACCCTGATGTCATTTATAGATTTCTCCTGGAAACATGGCTTTCAAAACAGAAACACTTGTAATTAGTTTTACATAAAGTGAACTGTATGTTTAACCTGTGCTAAAGAAACAAAAATCACTGGACATATTAGTCATGTAAAGCAAATGAAAAAAACCCATTAGTGGGAGTTATTAAAAAGGGAAGATATGAATTCCCATCCATCCAAACAACTATAACATGAAGTTTGTATTTATTTTGTATTCATGCATGTTTATTCTTCAAAAAAATGAACGTACAAAAGTCCTTCTGAACACATTATTATTATTTTCCTGGTAGAAAAAACAAAGAGAAGTAGTTATATTGTAACATTGGAATGGAATTTATGTCAATCACCATAAAGCTTAGATTCTGTGATACATAGAATTCCTTTGCTTATTTAGTTAGAAGGAAAAAGTATCAAACTTTGTGCTATGAAATCAGGGTTCATGGCATAGACTACTAGGATTGTGAAGTGAGAAAAGTCTCCCTGAAGAGAATGCCAGTTTCTTTCCAAACCTAAGTGTTAGGGAAATGCTTCATCTTGATGGCGTCTACAGAAAGTCCTAGCAGGATATTTATGCAGAAAATTCATAGAAACATTTTTGAAACCTTGTCACTGATGGATTCTAGTCTTATAGAGATATAATATGAAGTACATTAAAATGAAAACAAGCTTCTTTGCTGTAACTTCAAATAAAGAAAAAATAATAATCTTTATTAGGACAGGAAGAAGTGAATACAAGATACTTTAAATTTATAGATTCCATTAAAATTTTTTTCCTGTCAACTGTACTCAGTTAAAACAGCTAACATAGACTTACTAATTTCATTAAATCACTATGTAGTTCCTTCACTTCTTTTTTTTTATCATCGAATTATAAAACTGATAGCTCAATTTGGCTCCTCCCTCTCATGGAAGCCTTATCAACTGAGTATTTTTTCACACAACTACACACACTTAGGGGTGCACACACACACACACACACATTTTTCTGTAAGTTCAAGCAAAAGTCCATGATTTTGCATTTATGGCAGCTCAGATGACTTTTCTACAGACCATTGTCTTCTAACTTCCAAGGCTTAATCTTTTCTATTTAATTCATGTAGCTTCATCCTTTTCTCAGCAGAAATGAAAGTACTAATATACCTATAATCCAGACTGTCCACAGGCCGTATTAGAAGATAGGTGAATGTTTTCCTCATATTCACTTTTTATTCCTTTTTTCAATGTGTTTTTTTGTTTCGTTGGTTTTTTGTTTTTTTTGGTTTTTTTGTTTGTTTTTGCCTTGTGATCCAATTGGTCTTTCCCTCTGACATCTCACTCCTTTAATAAATCAATTATATTTTAGGTATCAGATAAAAAGAATTTGATAAATTACTGCATATTAAATTGAAACTAATGGTCAAGCTCTACTTTATAACAGCATTTTCCTTTAGTAAGGAATATTGCATGTCTTTGCAAGGAATTATTGCCTCTCGTGACAGAAATTAGAGGGGATATTTACTTACTCTAAAATTTGCATGATCATAAAATTTATTGTCCAAACCCAGAAATCCTTGATAGTGAAAAGGGCACTATTAATAATTGCATGGGAATAGCTGTGTGAACTGAGACTGTGCCTGGCAAACCAGAGCAGATGGTCCCCAACCTACAGTGTCATTTTCTAGCCCTAGGCTTCTCCATCCAAAGTATCCAGCCCTTCATGTGGTTTCCACAATTTGCAGACATATGCTATTTTGTTAAAACTTCAGATCTAAAAAAAAAAATGGAGAGTATTGGTCATTAAAGTGTCTCTAAGATGACTTGGAAATTTTAAGATAGGCAATTTTCCAAATTTTTGTACAGAAAATGTGGTCAGTATTAGTTTAGTACATGGTTAATACAGTATGTGGTCCCTTGCAAAATGCACTGAACTTTATGTCTACTTGTTTCTACTCTTCAAGTTGCTGTATGAATCCATGTTATTTCATTGAGCCTCTACTCCTTGTTTGTAGAGTGGTGGGGGAAAGTAATTAGAATAGAGGATACTAAATGATATTTCCAGCACTGATAGTCTGTGAGTCTGAGCAGGAGTTATGATAAGCTTTCTTATTTCCAGTAAATACTACCACAAACTAAAAAATGTCATTTGTATACAATTGATGTGAATTTTTAGATCCCTCTAATAATGATTGAAGAGAAAGGTGACAGAAACCTTCAAGTCCATTTTCCCCCCATTTATTATATTTGTTCATGCACCAAGTGTGCTTGATGTCTGTTGAAAATGAGTTGCGATTGAAAACTCCAGTATGAGATTGTTTGGTGAGAGTATGATGAATGTTAGTGCAGCATGTGACCCTGCTTATTGATCATGAAATGAAAATAAGGGCACTAGTTTTTGTTTTATTGATTCCTAAAACATGATTTAAAGCATGTTGTCTCTAATAATTCTGTATTATTTACACTGAAAGAAGAATACCATTCTGGGGACTCTGGGATGGCTTCTGACAATAATAATGACTGCATAATTGTTCTCTCTTTGCCTATGCAGTAATGGGGAAAGCTAGTTCTCTGGGGAGTTCACTCGGTTTCTCTGGTTCCAGTATAAAAGAGTAGCATGAGTTAGGACTAAGGTTAAGCAAAGATAAATATAAATATTGGCATTAAGTTGAAGAAACTTTGGGAGAGAACCAATACAGGTTTTAGAAGCTGACAGATCACACTTCAAATTTTGGCCCCACTGATACTGGCTTTGTAACCTTCGACCCAATTACTTATCTTCTTTGAGCCTTAGTTCCCTCACATGTAAAATAGACTGTTGGTATTTCTTTGGTTGTGGAATAGTTGAGAAAATTCTATGATAAATAAGTAGAGTCGTTGCAGTCACTAGTAATGTCACAGATCTCATTCCATTTCGTGCTGGAGAATCTTGAACAAATACAGGCAGGAACTGCTACTTCAGCCACTTGTCTTTGGATCTTGGTGTTTTCTCTTAATCTTTGGCCATATTAGACTCTTATAAACTATCCCCGTGCCCTTGCTACCCCCCCCCAAATGAAATCATTAATGACACTAATTTGCAAGCTCTGCTGATGTCAGACTAGCTGATGTATCAGCTGGTGGGAATGACTCCTCTTTTTTAGGATACCAGTGCCAAATATTTGATACATAATAGAGCAATTGCTTTGTATCCTAAAGAATCTAACATTCTTTTTTATTATTTTTCAGTTTTTTAAGTCAATTGTAATCAAAAGAAATGAATATGTGTCCAGCCTAAGTCACGGGTACTTTATTTGATGCAAAATGTGTTCAACTAATGAATCATTGAACATTATATCAAAAACTAATGATGTACTATACCTTGGCTAATTGAATTTAAATTAAAAAAAAAAGAGCTTTCAGCACAGGAAAAAAAGAAAGAAAAGAAGAGAAAAGAAAAATAAAAAGAAAAGAAAGAAAAGAAAAGAAAAGAAAAGAAAAGAAAAGAAAAGAAAAGAAAAGAAAAAATAAAAAGGGGGCAGGATGAATAGGAGGATCCCAGTGGATTTTTAGGGCAGTGAAATTATCCTATATGATAACTTTAATGGTGGATACTTGTCATTATACACTTGTCAAAACTGAGTGTACACCTCAGAGTGAAACTGAATGTAAACTATACACCTTAGCTAATAATAAGGTATCAACATGAGCTCATCAATTGTAACACATGTATCACTAATATAAGATGTTACTAATTGGGTAAACTGGATGTGGAGGTAGGGAGATATGGACCATCTGTATTTCCTGCTCATTTTTTTTCCCCTGTAAACCTAAAACCATCAAAAGAAATAAAGTCTATTTTAAAATAACAACAACAACAAAAACAAAATGTGTTATGATCTTTGACAGAATAAATAAAAACGTAAGATGCCTAGCAAGGCTAGAGCACACCATTTTCCAGAAATCCCCCAAATAACTGACAGTGAGGGATGAATGGTGGGGGGAGAACATGGAGGTTGTGAAAAGACTGCTTGTATAATACTTTAGGCTCCCACTGAGGTCGATCAAGAATTGTCTTATTATCTCAACATTGTGTAATATGTTCCAAATGCCCATCTGGAACATTATTTTGATTTGTATTTCTTTAGAATCAACTTCAATTACCAGTACTATCTTCTATCATTTTATGTGGTTATAGAGGTGAATCAAATATTTGTCACAGTTTACATTTCTCTTTGTATTGGGGGAAAAAAAGAAAAAAGAAGATGACAGCAAGGAAGGAAAAGCAGGAGTGGGTCATACTATAGTTGCAATGGTATCTAAGTACTTCTGACCTATGTCAATTAATTCTTTTAATTCATCAACTTTTAATATTAATTTTTAATAAGATCGTAGTTAAGAAGAAAAAAGACATGGGATTCTAGACATTTTTAATCTATTTGCATTATGAGGTGGAGTTCTTAATAATTTTTCTTTTTTCTAAGTTTTTATTTAAATTCCAGTTAACCTGCAGTGTAATGTTAATTTCAGGTATAGAATGTAGTGATTCATCACGTCCATGTATCATCCACTCCTCATCACAGCCAAGTGTACTCCTTAATCCGCATCACCTATTTAACTCACCCCCTTCACCTTCTGTCTGCTAACCATCAGTTTGTTCTCTATAATTAGGAGTCTGTTTCTTGGTTTGCGGCTCTCTCTCTTGTTTTTCCCTTTGTAATGTTTACAGCAGCATTATCTACAATAGCCAAATTTTGGAAACAGCCCAAGTGCCCATTGACTGATGAATGTATAAAGAATATGTGAAATATATATACAATAGAATATTACTCAGCCATAAAAAAAAGAATGAAATCTCTCCATTTGCAACATGGATGGAGCTAGAGAATATTATGCTAAGCAAAATAGGTCAGTCAAAGACAAATACCATATGATTTCACTTATTTGTGTAATTTAAGAAAGATAACTTATCTTTTCTTAACTCTCACCACTCCCTCCCCCCTGCAACATGTCCTGCAGGCTGAGAAAAATATCTTAGCCATGGAATAGTATCCATCTTGAAATCCCTTCTCAAATACTCATACACTAAAGGAATTAATTCCCAAAGGAAGAAGTAAAATATCCTGTCATAAATGTACTGTATTTAACATTGTCTTTTCATTGAAAGAATGTTTTTCTACCTACATGGCATAAAGATTTCAGTTTCCTCATTTTTTTCCCTGCTGCACTTCATTCTTATGTGTATTCCTACTTGCATCTTTCATTTTAGGCTACTTTCATTTAGGCTACTTTAGGCTACTTTCATACTAGGCTACTTCCTAGTAGCCTATAATCCAGATTTTAAGAAGCCTTGCTCTACTGCAAGGCTGTTTTCAGTATTGGAAAATATGTTTATATTAGCATAAAGCTAGATTTTTCTAATAGTTCTCAGAAAGTTTGCAAACACACCCATCTTTCATTTATCCAGAGGTCATTTATTTTGCATCCTTGACCACTAAGAACATGGCTAAGATTGTAAAAGGATTCTGAGATTTAGGGACAGATAGATACGACACCTTATGTGGGATTTTGCACACAATATATTTGCTCTTATATTAAGCATAATTCCAACTGGTTCTATCATTTGGTTTTCCAGACTACAGAGAATTAGAAAGACAGAGTCTGCTTAAAGTGTGTATCAAAAAAGGACAACTGACAGAACAGCAAGGGATAACATAAAAGACACCCAAATGTACAGATTAGGAAAATTTACAAAAATGACATTACTGTGGTAGTGAAATAAATACCTTAGACACCAAAAAATAAATATATGTCTAGTTTATTATGTTTAAGAAAGACATGAATATGTGATACCCTTTTAAAAATCAATTGATGCGAGTCGGCTGCTGGTTTTTTCTGCACGTTGCGTCATGTTTGTTAAGTTGTCTTGTGCAACGTCAGCAGCTATTTTCTTTGGGAGTTAATATGTATACATACTGTCTTCACTTCAAAGTACAAAGGACATAAGATGATATTACAATAGTATAGAATTTTTAAGCCCTCTGAATATTTCTACTCCTTTAAGAATGCCAGATGATGATGTATTCACTTGGTAAATGCAGTATTTTCTGAGAATCTTCTATGCACTAGGAACATTGATTCTAAGAGTGCAACTGTGAACAAGACATTAGCCTAACATGGAGAAGCAAAAGTCTATATTTGACCATGGGTCCACACTGATATTCATACTGAATGTCCCTTTACCCACTCACAAACATTAAATGAGGTAATATATATGGAATTTTGTGGCACCTGGGAGAGGCTTAATCAGTGTTCTTTGATAATTGATTCAACTCACAATTCCATTTATTTTTCTTAACAACCCAATGAGGTGAAGATTACTACCATCCCTATAGACCATCCATACATTACTAAATATCTTGAAATCAGATTCATTGACTGTAAACTAGGTATATAAATATCTAATTTATGGGATTATTGTGAAGATTCAGGAAAAACAGTTACATGTGAGATATATAGTATTTGCATTGAGTGCTCTCCATCCTAGTCTTTCATTTTTAATTTTATTTAAATTCCAGTGTAGTTAACATAGAGTGTTATATTAGTTTCAGGTGTACAATACAGTGATTCAACAGTTCCACATATTACTCATTGTTGATCAAGATAAGTGTACTCTTAATTCCCTTCACCTATTTCACCCAATCCCCTACCCACCTCTCCTCTGGTTATCTGTTCTCTGTATATTAGAATCTGCTTTTTGGGTTGTCTCTCTTTTTCCTTTGTTCATTTGTTTTGTTTCTTAAATTCTACATATGAGTGAAATTATATGGTATTTGTCTTTTTCTGACTGGCTTATTTCCTTTAATATTACACTCTCTATACTCATCTGTATTGTTGCAAATGGCAAGATTTCATTCTTTTTATGGATGAATAATACTCCAGTGTGTGTGTGTGTGTGTGTGTGTGTATACTGCCTTTCTTTATTCATTTATCTATTGATGGGCACGTGGGCTGCTTCTACACTTTGAGTCTTATAAATGATGCTACAATATGCATAGGGGTGCATATATCCTTTCAAATTAGTGGTGAGATTACTAGGTCATAGGGTGGTTCTATTTTTAATTTTTTGAGAAAGCTCCATACTGTTTTCCACAGTGGCTATACCAGTTTGCATTCCCACCAACAGTGCAGAAGGGTTCCTTTTCCTCCACACCCTTGACAACATTTGTTGTTTCTTGAATTTTTTATTTTAGCCATTCTGACAGGTGTGAGGTGACATCTCATTGTACTTTTGATCTGCATTTCCCTGATGATGAGTGATGTTCAGCATCTCTTCATGTGTCTGTTGGCCATCTGGATGTTTTCTTTGGAGAAATGTCTGTTCATGTCTTCTGCCCATTTTTAATTGGATTATTTGTTTTTTGGGTGTTGAGTTGTATCAGTTCTTTATATATTTTGAATAATAACCCTTTATGAGATAAGCCATTTGCATATATCTTCTTCTATTCAGTAAGGTGTCTTTTAGTTATGTTGGTTGTTTCCTTTGCTGTGCAGAAGCTTTTTATTTTGATGTAGTCCCAATAATTTATTTTCGCTTTTGTTTCCCTTGCCTCAGGAGACATATGTAGAAAAATGTTGCTACAGCTGATGTCAGAAAAATTATTGCCTGTGTTCTAGAATTTTTATGGTTTTAGGTCTCACGTTTAGGTCCTTAATCCATTTTTTGTTGTTGTTTTATTGGGATGGGCATTTTCTTTTCTTTTTTATTTATTTTTTAAGTATTTATTTAAATTCCAGTTAATATATGGTGTAATATCAGTGTCAGATGTGCAATGTGTATACTGTAAGAAAGTGGTACAGTTTCATTCTTTTGCATGTAGCTGTTCAGTTTTCGCAACACTATTTATTGAAGAGACTGCTTTTTTCCCCATTGGATATTCTGGATTCCTTTGTCAAAGATTAATTGGCCACATTATTGTGGGTGTGTTTCTGGATTTTCTATTCTGTTCTATTGATCTGTGTGTATGTTTTTGTGCCAGTACCATACTGTTCTGATCACTATAGTTTTATAATATAACTTGAAGTCTGGAATTGTAATACCTCCAGCTTTGCTTTCATTTTTCAAGATTGCTTTGACTATTTGGGGTCTTCTGTGGTTCCATACAAATTTTGGGTTTGTTTGTTTTAGTTCTGTGAGAAATGCTGTCAGTATTTTGATAGGGATTTCACTAAATGCATACTGTTTTAGGTAGTATAGACATTTTAACAGTATTTTTTCTTCCAATCCATGAGCATGGATTGTCTTTCCATTTCTTTTTGCTGTCTTCAATTTCTTTCATCAGTGTTTTATAGTTTTCAGAGTACAGATCTTTCATATTTTTGGTTAAGTTTATTCCTAGGTATTTTACTATTTTTGGTGCAACTGTAGATAGGATTGATTCCTTAATTTCTCTTTCTACTATTTCATTACTAGTGTATAGCAACAAAATGGATTTCTGTACATTGATTTTGTATCCTGTGACTTTACGGAATTAATTTATCAGTACTAGTGATTTTTTGATGGAGTCTTTGGGTTTTCTATATAAAGTATCATGTCATCTACAAATAGCGGAAGTTTTACTTCTTCCTTACCAATTTGGATGCCTTTTATTTCTTTTTGTTGTCTGATTGCTGTGGCTAGGACTTCTAGTACTATGTTGAGTAAAAGTGGAGAGAGTGGACAGCCTTGTCTTTTTCCTGACCTTAGGAGAAAAGCTCTCAGTTTTTGCCCATTGAATATGATGTTAAGCTGTGGATTTTTTTATGAGGCTTTTATTATGTTGAGGTATGTTCCTTCTAAATCTGCTTTGTTGAGGGTTTTTACCTTGAATGCTGTTGTATTCTTTTAAATACAAATTTCCAGAGGATCAGATGAAAGAGCCAGAACATGATGGCAGAATATGTTTTTTTTAGTTTAGTTATGTCATTATTCTCATAATTTAAGCATAATTTACTTTTATGCAAATTAAGGCAAAATATTTTGCAGTGTACTGTTGGGAGTGTTGGAATAGAATATACATTTACTGGTGCTAGGATTTTACTTTATGGGTGATTATTAAATAAATCCCTGTTGTTGCATTGGAATTCTGTATTGCAGAATCATATTTCACATTTGGGCTCCATAACTTTTTAACAGCCTGCCTCTCTTTCAAAAATCCCCTAAAAATAGGCACATACCACTTTAGACTCTTCATGGCTGCTTTTGATTTTTTCTTTTCTTTAATATTCACAGTATCTAATTTTGGGACAGTGTTCAAGTTGGATGGTGTGGTTAGAATGTGTAGACAGGGCAGACTTTCAAGAGTAGGCAGTTGATTTAGGAAGTTTGAGGAGTAGGATGGGGGAGAATGTGAGGGTGTGTCTATGAAGAGTTAGGTAAACCTGACAGTGCTCATTAAACAGGAACCAGGAGCAACAGATCCTAGGGAGAAAGTAGCAAGGAAGCACTCACTGGAAAATTACTTTGGAGAGGGAATATTAGGTCCTAAGAGGATCAGTGTGACAGAGTTTTAGATCCAAAGTCTCTTGAATTCTTGGCAATATTTCTAGATATGAAACAAGACATATGTTAACAGTGATTCAGTTAATATAACTGAAATGAAGGCATTCTTCATGGTGAGTAAAATAATAGTTTGTCATGGAAGAAATAACAAGGTTGAAATGAAAACAATAGGAAATTTAGTTAATCAGCAGGTGTTTCTTTTATTTCTGAACACGTGTCTCACACTATATTAGGCATGAGGAAGTATAAAAATGTAGTAGAGCATTGATTTAGCCTTCAAGAAATTTGTAATATAGTTGCAAAAATATCATTCTTCATTCTAGAGAAATAAAATATTTTTTTAAAAAAGTTCAGAGAAGTATTTGTGACAAATTGTTTGCTCCTGAGACATATGACATCTGGTACATTATGTGAACTAAAGCTAAAAGAACAATTTGTTGTTCATCTTTTAAAAGTAATCCTGCCAGTTCATAAATTCACATCAAGTCAATTTTCCCAATAGATTTCTCCTTACATACTATAAACCTGAGCAGCATTGAGAGAAATTGATAATTATAGTCTCCTTTGTAATTTGCCTTGTAAAATCTTCTCATTAAGATTCACTTTGTGGTGCCCTGCCTGGATTGCTAATTCTTTTCAGTGAGAATGCTTTGACTGAGTTTTGTTATTAATCAAAGTGTATACCTCCAAGCAACTTTTCCTATGAGGGGCAAAGAAGTAGTGATGATACAAGAGAAAAAAGGAAACTATTAAAGTGAAATCTATATACAATATTGCTCCTTTTTTCCCTGGTGGGAAAGGTAGTTTTAGATTTCTGGAAATAGTATTTACATAAAAACTTTCTTTGTGACTAGGTGACAATATTGAGATGACAAGATTATGACATATGATTTAGTCTCATTGATATATCTTAAGACTTCACTGTTTGCTTTGCCAGCATTTCAGTCCTCCTTGAACAGCTTTTTAAAAAGGTTTTACTACACAATGAGATGTGTAACAGGTCCTGTGCAAGAGAGAAGGTTCTGTTCTTATGGAAGAGGAATGTCATACACAGAGACCATGAGCCCTTTCTGTAACCATTGTGACAGATCAAGGTTTCTTTTTATCTCCATCGCTTTATACATTTTCATGATACTTGACTGTTTCCTTCTGGAATTAGCTCTGTGAAAGATCATGTTCACTTATGATTTAAATGGCTACTTAATATCACTTCAGCAATTTCAGGGAAGTGCTCTCTCCTCACAGATTGTAGAAAATGGTTCTTGCTTCCGTGATTCTGAAAGCTCCCAAACTAAGGAGATGGTGAGGAAAAGTCAGCATTTGGAGAAGAAAGAGTCAAACATTATTTTGAATGCATGTGCATGAGGAATAAAACCAAGATGACTCATAGCATGTGTGTGTTGTAAGACCAATGATCCTTCATAATGGACATAGTTTCCCCAAAAGAATCCTTGTTCCAAGTCATTTCTTTTATTTTTATAAGCATTCCTTGAATTAGAAGGTTTAGATTAACAAATATTCCATATGTTTATATATCCAGTTTGTTTCATGCATATCAGGAAAAAGAATCTTCATGCCTCTCCCGGATGGTAGTTTGAAATGAAGAAAGAAAGATGGCCCTGGTTCCAGTGGGTATATTACCGGGCAATTTCTCACAGAACTAAAACAGTCACTTGTCTGTACTCTGCAAAGTGAGCAGTCATAATTGAGCAAACCTCTTATAAGAAAAGAGACTTCAGAAAGCCCCAATTTTTTTTTGGTGTTCTCTCTAAATTTTTTTAATTTTTTTCCTTTTCTTCCCCATAAATACCTCTGAGGTAGAAAACACAGAAGCGTGGACACTCCTAGAAAAGCCCTTGAGGCCATAAGACTTCACTATAGAAGTCACTTGGGTTAGAGGTAGAACAGAAGTAAATGAATAGGCTGAGGAGTCAAGCCAACCTCTGTAATCATATTTGGGTTGAGTCTAGCACCAACCAGCATATGACTTCAATAGTTATTTTAGTTTGCTTGTCTGTAAAATGGTAACAACAATAGTACTTACCTTAATAAAGTTGGTGTGGTGATTGATAGCATAATGCGTATAGAACATGTCACACAGTACCTAGCATAAAATGAACACTAAAAAATTACTAGTCATTACCACAAGAATGAAGTGCACTAACAAATTCTATTTATTGTTTGAGAAACAAAAAGTCTGAGGATAAACTTGAAGGGGAAGAAAATACATGGGGAGTATAGAACGCAGAAGTACGAAATTGCTGAGCTAAGTCTTTAAAGATGAATGTATCCAGCTGGTACATGACACCCTTGCAGATACAAGATCAGTGTGAGCAGGAAGAACAGCACATGGGTAAAAAGCTCCTTGGTGTGGGCAGGGCACTACAAAATGGTTAGTATGGCAGGTGTGTCCTGTGTGAGCTGAGGGAAGTGGGAGATATGATTTCAGAACTGGGTAAAGGCTGTCTTTACTTATTTTATGTACGTAGTTTATGCCTGTCCTAATGCAGAGCGGAATGCCATTAAGTGGGTGTAATCAGAGAGTAACCTAACCTGTTCTCCCAGGCCGTTATGAGAGCACAGATTTAAATAGTAAATACGATTCCTTGGTATAGACTCTTCTTGAAATTCTTTCATCATGCTGTTAGTATTTTTTTTAATCTACCTTTTCTATCCATTTTCAAATAGATTCCTGATTTTTAAATGCATCCTGCACTCATGCATTAATTTTGATTGTAAGCTTTTGTTATTTATCATTTAGCAACAAACCTGTTTTGCTCCTTTTTGTATGAGTATAACTTTCCTGTAAGCAGATTAAAGGAAGGGTAGATTTGTCCTCTTTGTCATCATGCAAGCATTTAGATAGAAAATCATACTAATATTCAGATTACTTTGTAAATTAAAATTTTCTTATGAACTATATTGAATTTCTATTTAAAAGTGTATTCCCCACTTGTACAAATAGTGTTTATCAGTTAGGACAAAGATAGAACTACTTTAATAGTCCAATATATAACAGCAGACATGCAATCCTTGTATTCTGGAAAAAATTGTGAACTTAGGATCACGTCAAACGTTAATGTTTTTTTGTCCTCTCAGCAATGCCTGTCACCATGACTCTCCTATATAACTCATATCCTCTCTGTGTAGCAAGCATGATGATTTCCTATATGCCAACCAGAAGGGAAATTTAATTTTAAAATTCGAGAAGTGGGGGCGCCTGGGTGGCACAGCGGTTAAGCGTCTGCCTTCGGCTCAGGGCGTGATTCCCGGCGTTGTGGGATCGAGCCCCACGTCAGGCTCCTCCGCTGTGGGCCTGCCTTCCTCTCCCACTCCCCCTGCTTGTGTTCCCTCTCTCGCTGGCTGTCTCTATCTCTGTTGAATAAATAAAAAAAAAAAAATCTTTAAAATTCGAGAAGTGGAAAAGCAATAGAGAAAGTTACTGAAGGGGTTTGAAAGTATACTAGAAACATCAAAGATAAAAACAAAACGATTTTGGTAATCCTTAGTGCTTGTTCTTAATACTAATGGTTGCATTCTGAAATTCAGCTAAGGAGGCTGAGAGGTGTCGAGAATGTTTCACATTGTGTTCTAGCAGATGGTTAAGTAGTGTTTTTTTCTCTAACTCATTCATCTAAAGCTCTTTCATCTGTATTAAAATTGTCCCAAAGGAAAAAATAAGTTTCAGAAATGTTTGTGATCCTTTATTTTGGGGGGAAAATCCATTTTCTATGATTTCTGTCAAGTGCAAAAACCTATTTAAAGGAATTAACTGTGATAATTCACTGCTTTGAATTGATTCCTTTTGTAGTATTGCTTCCCACACTTTCATTTTATTTCATTCAATTTGAGTGTCTTTATCGTGAAGTTTCATTATCAAAAATCTATACAAAATATGTATATTATGTGTATATCCTAAATACCAAAAATCTGCTTAAAATGCAACTTTCGAGCAACTCCTTTTATGACAGACTTCCCCATCTCTACTCCATCCTCTGATGTCAATCTTTTGCCTGCTCATCGATCATTTAAGATTTTTTTTTAATTTTTATTTATTTATTTATTTATTTTATTTATTCGACAGAGATAGAGACAGCCAGCGAGAGAGGGAACACAAGCAGGGGGAGTGGGAGAGGAAGAAGCAGGCTCATAGCGGAAGAGCCTGATGTGGGGCTCGATCCCACAACACCGGGATCACGCCCTGAGCCGAAGGCAGACGCTTAACCGCTGTGCCACCCAGGCGCCCCGCTCAGCGATCATTTAAATACATTATACAGGGGCGCCTGGGTGGCGCAGTTGTTAAGTGTCTGCCTTCAGCTCAGGGCGTGATCCCGGCGTCCTGGGATCGAGCCCCACATCGGGCTCCTCCGCTGGGAGCCTGCTTCTTCCTCTTCCACTCCCCCTGCTTGTGTTCCCTCTCTCCCTGGCTGTCTCTGTCAAATAAATAAATAAAATCTTTAAAAAAAAATAAATACATTATACAGCAGGGATTATATCAACCCTTGTCAAAATTCTGTTTGAGTTCACTGTTTGAACATGGTGTAGGTTGGGGGCGGGTGAGTAACACGCACGGCTTAAAATTAAGCACAAGTGTTAAACAATTTTAACAAAGTATCACAAAAGGAAACTAACCAATATAGGGAAAGGAAAATTGGCTTGTGTTTTTATATACTGAGATTTGTTATTTGCGAATCTAAGAATCTGAAAGTTAATAACGTGAGACAGTAAGACTAACGTCTTAACCAGAAATTGTGCATCTCTCCATGTGTGCTCTTCAAGTAACCTCTTTAAGAATGTTTTCTCTACTTCTGGTGACACTTATTCAAGACTGATTTTGACATGTTTTTAAGAGCTTATTTCCAAGCCCTTGCTCCATCTTAATCTTTATAGTCCTCTAATTTCACCAATCCAACCATGAATACAGATAGACTGCAGCACAGCTACAGCAAAAATCGAAGGTATGGGGCAATATTCAATATTTACATGGTTCAGAAGAGCCATCTGAAGGATTTTTTTTTTCCAATGACACTAATCTGAAAAACAACTGTAATGTCACTGGCACTCTGTACAGAATTAGGAAGCTATTTAAATAACGTGCCATAGGCTCTGAAGGTGCTTGCCAAAGAAGAGTTCCAAAAATATCTTGAGCAACAAGAGCATCAATGAAATAAAGGGCTCAACACACATTTGCATGAACATATTTCAGTGTTAGCAAGAGATCTGGTATGATTTTCTAGAAATGTGAATCGGACCATTTTATTCCTCTTAAATTTTTTTTCAGATTCCCCGTAATCTATGTAGTGATTTTAAACTTTCTAAAAGTAAATATCTCTAAAAACAAAGAAGAGCAAACATAAAATTTCTTTGTCTTGAAATTAAAAATGTATCTGAATATTTTATTTACTTCACAATTTAAGAGACTTTTAAAATTTTACTGTGAAACAAAACAGACCAAAAATTGCATCATATTTCTCATGTATATTTTAATACCACACTGATTACCTTCAAAATTTTCCATTCATCCATTCTGCTCGTCCAAAAAATATTAATTGAATACCTGATATATAATATAAAGTATTAAATGATGGGATTGTATGTATCTCAGTATATTTTGTCTCTTTACATGAGTATCTCTCTTAATAAATTTAATTTGTTGAGATCAAGGACTCTCATATTCCAATGACTAGCATAATGCTCAGAACATAGAAGATGCTGAGAAAATATTGAATAAGTAAAAAAGTTTATTAACAATTATTTATAAAAGTTTATGATACATTATATATTGCCCTTTGAGTTCTTATTCCAGCATCATCCCCCTCAAATCTGCCATGTGTATTTTTTTTTTTTAAAGATTTTATTTATTTACTTGACAGAGATAGAGACAGCCAGCGAAAGGGAACACAAGCAGGGGTAGTGGGAGAGGAAGAAGCAGGCTCAGAGAGGAAGAGCCTGATGTGGGGCTCGATCCCATAATGCCGGTACCACGCCCTGAGCTGAAGGCAGACGCTTAAACCGCTGTGCCACCCAGGCGCCCCTGCCATGTGTATTTTTATGAGTCATTTATCTTAAATGCAAATCCAAAACTCTTCCCAATTTGATATATTTGGCTTTTATCTGACTTTCAGAAAGTTCAAAAGTCCACATCTTACGAAAGACATGTAAGACCTTTGATTGTCCTATGTCCTGTTCTCTCAGTTTAAAACTCCTGTGACTGCCATCTACTCCATTACATTCCATTTTGTTTCACAACTCTTAATACACTTTTTTAAAAATTTTGCCTAGACTTTCTTTCTCTCTCAGATGTAGCAAATTCCTACTTTTTCTTCAATCCCCAGCTGAATCATTTCCATGTTTATGAAAGCTTTTTGACCCCGAGATGTAACCACTTCTCCTTGCATACACTTTGCCTAATTTATACTTCTATTGAGGTACTCCCCAAATCATGTTCCAAGGAATTTAGTTCTGTAGAATACTAACAAGTGTTATTGCAGGGGGAAAAGGAAGTAGGGAATATCCTCTGCTCCAAAAAATTTTAAGAGTTGGGTGTTAAGTAAAGTTAAACAGGTGTTTTTATTACAGGAATAGTCAGAGCCTTTATAGTTCTTATATTAAATGTGAATTTTTAAGAGTAGACTAGACTATATAATATACAGTGTTTCTCATGTATATTTCTCTATGGAACCCATCTTTCAGAGAATACTAAACGTCCCATGAAACTCAAGTATTCTAC
Organism: Ailuropoda melanoleuca; assembly: GCF_002007445.2. Lineage (NCBI taxonomy): Eukaryota > Metazoa > Chordata > Mammalia > Carnivora > Ursidae > Ailuropoda > Ailuropoda melanoleuca. The sequence continues at coordinate 19,821,232 of NC_048224.1, read as the reverse complement.
TAATTGTAGTTTATAGAAACTCTATTAATATTTTACTTATTATGATTATTTACTAAGAGATGGTAGGCTCCTTAAACTCAGGGTCTCTGTACTACGTATCATTTCTTTTTCCTTTTTTTTTTTTTTACTATGTATCATTTCTTACTCTTAGTAGAGTGTGAATGATTTTTTTAAACATAGACTTAGTTTACAAATGAAATACTCTAAATCACATGTCATTATGGAGATAAGATAAATATAATTTCTTCATCTGCCTTATTTGTTATGATTGTGTTTGAAGTAGTAAGTATGAAACATTGGATGAATTAGTAATTAAGTGAAACATGTAAATAAGATGAAAATTAATTTTTTCCTGTACCTTATCTTTTTAGGAGTTAAAGTTTTTCATCTGCTAAGTTTCACCATTATATTATATTTTTAATAGTTAGAACACTTTAAAGATAATACACACTAAAATTATGTTTTGGTAATAAATATCTGAAGTATTTAATGTTGGTAATTATTTAATATTTTTCATTATTTTGAGCATTATCCATTAGAATTTTATTAAAAAGGGTCAAATTATATAAATCATATTTAAACCTATATTTTAAATATTTATTTATTTATTTATTTTTAATTTTTTTTAACTAGAGAGAGAGGGAGAGAGAGAATCTTAAACAGGCTCCAAACGCAGTGTGGAGCCTGATGCAGGGCTTGATCCCATGACGCTGAGATAATGACCTGAGCTGAAATCAGACGCCTAACCTACTGAGCCACCCAGGCATCCCTAAACCTATATTTTAAAAGGCATGAATCTCTCTGAATTTGCACTCTTTACAGAAATATCTTTATATTATGAGATTTAACAATAAAATATGCATACAGATGAACAGCATAATGATGTTAAGGTACAAACATACGTACATATTTTTTATTTGTTTTTCTTCCATTCTGAGTCTACATAGCTGATGAAGATTTGTTCTCATATGTATTGTAATGAGCAAATGGTTGAAAACATATTAAGACCATTGCTACTCATTGCCAACCCAATTTGTAGCAGTGTAAAGATTTTAGTAAAAAAAAAAAAAAAATCCCAAAAAATGCCTTTGTGTTGTGAATGTTAGTTGATTTGAAGGAATTTCTCTGGTTGTTTTATTTAATTCACTAATCAATTTGATGAAAGAAATAAAATATTGAATTTTTTTTTTGCATACGCATTCTATCTTACTTTTTAAACATCATTTTCCCAGTGTTAGACCATAGCCTGAGAGGTCAGAAAAGCATTCTATTATCATTTTTCTTCTATTTTTTTCCCTCTGAAATATGATTATTTTCTTGGCTATTATTTTAAAATCTGGAGAGAAAATAATTTTGAGAGAAATCTTAGTAAAGAACATTTTAAGTGTATCACTGAAACCCCATTCCCTATTTGGATAGGGTTCTTATGAAACATAGAGGAGCATTAAAGCCTTGGAATTAATGATCAATCCTTATTGGTTAGGTACATGGATTTCTATTTTTGTTGAGTGATTTGACACAAAGTCCACACTTCCATTCAAAAATTTATCTTTTTTCACATTGAAGTTGCAGTTGTTGTCTCTTAAACTGCTCTACAAATGCCCTTTTCAACACATGAAAATTTCATAAGACTGTTTCTTTTCAAAACAAAGGAGAGGACTCAGGCTTATTCATACTATTCACCTCAATTAAGTGATAAAATCAATGAGGATAATGGGCCATTTAAGTGCAAGTATTAATCATTCATTTTTTATATGACTTGACTACTCTTTTTATAATGAAGTAAAGTATAAAATAAAAACATCCAGACTATCTTCCAACAGAGTTAATATAACACATTTAAGCATTCATGAAAATGTAAGTTATGTTTTCCGTAGTGGAAATTCAGCTGACAGTCAAGAACACTATGCTCTGTCTAACATAATATATGGAGTATGGTAACAAAAATAGTTTTGGAAGAAGACAGACATGGCCAACAAGTACATGAAGTACATTACTAATCATGGCAAATCAAAACCACAATGCGATATCATCTCACACCTGTTAGAATGGCTACTATCAAAAGACCAGAGATAACAAGTTCTGGAGAGAATATGGAGGAAAGGGAGTATTTATGTACTGTTGGTAGGAGTATAAATTGATACAACCACTATGGAAAACAGTGTGGAGGTCCTTCTAAAAGCTGCAAATAGAACTGCCATATAATCCATCAATCCTACTTCTAGGTATATATCTGTATATATCTGTATATATCTAAGTGTCCATCAGCAGATGAATGGATAAAGAAAATGTGGTATATTTACATATGTAATGAAATATTCTTAAGCCATTTGTGACAACATGGATGAATCTTCAAAGCATAAGCTAAGTGAAATAAGTCAGAGAAAGAGAGAGAGAGAGAGAGAAATACTGTACGATCTCATTTATATGTTAAATCTTAAAAAAAAATCAACCTCATAGAAACAAAGAGTAGATTGGTGGTTGCCAGAGACTGGGTGGTGGGTGAAATGAGGAGCTGTTGGTCAAGGGGGTAAACTTTCACTTATAAGTTGAATACTTCCTGGGCATCTAATATACAGCTTGATGACTATCATTACCCATACTGTAGTGTATACTTGAGAATTGCTAAGAGTAGATCTTAAATTCTGTCACCACACTTAAAAAAAAAAAAGTAATTATGTGAGATAATGGATGTGTTAACTAACCTTGTTGAGGTAATCATTTCACAATATATATGTGTATCAAATTATCATGTTGTACATCGTAAGCTTACACTTAAGGGTAATATGTCAGGGTTATATGTCAATTATATCTCAATAAAGCTGGGAAAAATAAAATGCTTGTGTTAGATTTATTTTAAAAGTACACTGGGTGGAAAAACATTTAACTTGCATATGACTGGTCAGACTTCAGTGTTTAAATACTGTTTTTATTTGGGCATTTTCTGAATCTCAGAATTAAAAAGGAGCAAAGAGGCTCTAATCCAATCTGACTTCCAAGTTATTGACACCATTCTAAATGTTTAGGAATGAGGATC